>NC_091493.1:39962788-39990288 GCF_947461875.1 Haliaeetus albicilla | reverse complement strand
CACCTCTGCTGCCTTCACTGAACACCAGCAGCTCAGTCCAGCAAGGGGAATGTGAAATGAAGATATGCAGCTGTGGGAGCTGGGCAAAAGCTTCAGACCACAAGGAAAGTAAAATATAACCAAGACTCATCCTCAGTAAATGCAGCTGCAACACAGCTTTGGTTGTTTTTTTTGTGGGGGGTTTTTTTTTGCTTTTTGTTGGTTGGTCTTTTTTTTTTTTTTTTTTTTAGATCACTGGCACAGTAAGTCCTGCAGCAACTCCAGAAAGAAATGCCAAATAAGCTTTTTAATTTCTACTTTTAAAGTGATATCCTGCTTTAGAGGATGAAATTAAAACCCCTATCTAAAGCAGACTATTCAGTTTCCTGAGCAAATTGCTGAAGTACGATTCCATGACCATGTTAACGGGTAATTTGGGACCAGCAATGCGATGGAGCTAACCAAAGATATTCGGAAAAAAAAAAAACCAAAACCAAACCCCAAACCTGCTGCTTCATGGGTGCCGCACCCATTTAGTGAAGCAGTGCAAAACCAGCACATACTGCTACAGGGTTTACATTTGGGTTTTATCAATGCCTGGTTTAGTTTCTAGTTTTCTCCTTGGTAAACAAAAAAAAAAAATTGTTTTCATTGCCTAGTTCTGTAGTTTGGGTAAATTAGGGTTATGTGCTAAGTGCTGGAGCTGAACTTGAAAGCTGGAACTGCATACAAGAAGGCTGGTTACCACCACCAACCTGTTGTCTGTAGGATACCAGAGGCTGAAGGATCTGGCATGTAAAAATAATTGCAGAAAAGGCACCATTTAACATTCTTGTGAAATAAGAAACACTATTTATTTTTCCCAGAAACCTCCAAAAGGTGACAACACTAAAGCAAGCCCTATTTGTACTCGTCCTAGTTTGTGAAGTTCTCTCTTACCAACAGTGACCAAATAAATGAAAAGTTTGCTGACAGCCTGTGCTCAGTATGAGGAAATCAGTGGTGTACATTCTGCGTTAAGTTATACTCCACCACGGATGGGTCACAGCTCTGTACTTAAATAAAACTGAAGAGCCATAACCATGCTTTGGCAACTGTCAGAGCTGCATTTTTCACACAGACCGCAGCCCAGTCCCCAGTGTTGAATTCCACAACTATTCTTCTTTACCAAGATCACAGAAAAGAAATTTTCTTATTCTTTCCAAGTAGAATTTAAAGAAATCCAGTTTTTAAATTCCAAGTCAAATTTGAGGCATTATACCTGAAATAAAGTCCCGATCTCCAGGAAGGATGGAAGAAGGGCTTTCAGATGCATTTACCCTCCCCTGACCGAAGGGCAGCCTGTAACCCACGGCATCCCACAGGCAAGCACCGTTGTTAATAGCTTCAAGGTTTCGAGTTTATTTCCACCATTCAGGACAGGAACCCCTTCTCCTGCCCACAGACAGCCCTGCTGAAACCGGCTACTTCATCAAGACGATGACAGGGCAGGACAGTGGCCCACAGCGGTACGACAGGGCGATACTTCCAAAATCAGCTTTTCGTTACGGGTGTTCAAGTTACACGTGCCGATGGGAAACAGTTTTTCCCCCACTTTTCCGTGAGCCCTGTAGACCGTAGAGCAAAGCCGGCTGCTGGGGATTTCTTTGGAGGAGCGCTGGGGCTCTCATATCCTCCCACAACTGGCAGCTCTACTGATAAAATGCCAGTATTTCCAGTTCAATCCCACTGATGCCCCAGCAAGGACTAAGACAGCAACAGGAGAGGGCAACACACGTATGGTTTGCAGCAGTTTAAAGCATGGGACAGCCCTGTTCACAACTTTTTCACCAACAGAAACACCAGCAGAAGCTGGGAGAGCTGCTGTGAGATGCACCCACTCAGCCTGTCAACAGAGGATGGAGTAGGATTTTTTTTTTTTTTTAGTTTCTTTTTGGCATGGGTTCTTTAACAGACGGCCCTGAAATAAAATAAAAAGGCTGCCAGAGTCACCACCAGCCACGACGCTGTGTTTCGTCCCCCTCGCTCCGTACGTCTCCGCACACTTCCCTGCACCAGCAGCACACTGTCCGCTCCCTTTTAAGACAAAATTTTAAGTCCTATGGAAAACAAACTGTTTACCTGGCATTAATTAGAGCAAATAAGATAAAGCAGTCAGCTAGTGAGGTTCCTTCATTTTATCTTTGCTCTTGTTTGACTGTTGACAATCTCTGTGGGGTTATTTGGTATGTCTATTGCAAAATAAATCATATTTGAAGTTATCACTTCTAGTTCAGGTTTTAATTTGCTGGACTTCATTTGGGAAAAAAACACGTGTTTTCTCCCTCAAACATTTGCAATGCAATAATTAACAGGATGCCAATATTTCAGTCCTAATGACTATCTAATCTTACTGGTGCATGTATGGAGTATTTTAATATTTCATAATGTTTTATTTCAATTGCACTGGAGTGAAGCTGCAGTCGAGTTTATCCACAGATTAAATTGTTTTAAATCACTGAAGTAAAAATATTACTTCATTTCTCTGTCTTTTCTTGACAATGCAAAATTAAAAGAGTCACTCATTTTTAAAGATCTGTGGGGAAAAAATGTTCTCTCCTGTTTTGCTTCGTAATGCAGTATCTCGGCTGAGTCCCCCGTGTTACCAACAGCAGCTCTCGCTCCGCTGTTAAAGCAGAGATGATCCCATGGCAGGTTTTTACCCCTCAAGGACCAGTTCCCTGCTTCACCTCCGAGCAGAGGTGAGTAAACCTGGTGTAAATACCCCAAAGGCGCTGCTGGAGGTCTGTCTCCCCAGTGACACTGCGCCAAGACCAGCAGTGCAGAGGCTTTGGCTGGGATCCCCCCCCCCCCGCAGCCAAATTAAGGGCAGGAGATGCGGCTGTGGCACACGTAGCTGCAAGGGCACAGCCCTACCTGAGCACTGAAAGCATTTTAAAAGGATGTTTCTTTTACGTGCTATGGAAAACCCTTTGACACAAGAGGCGTTTAGGAGCCCTAACTTCCCTTCTTCCAAACCTTTATGCTGCAAGGACAGAGACCTGAGAGCACAGTTCAATGACAAACATGGTTTTAAATGTTTATGTTTAAAAAACCTGCAGAACAATAAACCTAGCTCCTTTCTGTAGGTTTCTCCAAAACATAACGGTACCATACTGAAAATTTCTTAACTGCATGACAACAAACCTTTGTACCCATTAATTTCAAGTTCTGAGATATCTGTTCCGTATGAAAAAACATGTTACTGCATAATAAAGCTTGTTACTAAAAGTATTTAATATTCATAATGTTTTAGTAAGTAGCAAATTCTCATTAAAACAAGCGTGGTGCTTGCACCACTGATTTCCATGAGTCTTCACTTAGCAAGAACAATGCACAGCAATACTACCGCAACGTCTTTGTTTGCAGTAAGAATACACTCTTGCTAGGGTACTTATCGTGATAAAAGCATTGTTTGTGTTCTGGCAGCAATGCCACTCCACATATTTTGTGTAGTGCACAAAATAACATTATAATGGAAATCCAATTTAATTATTTAAGCACATACACACACACACAAACACGCACATACACACACCGCCTTGTGCCACACAACATCAGACTAACTAACCTACAGCACTGGACATGCTGGGGCAAGACACAAGTTTTGCTGCAAAACAGGAGAGGAAACTGTTTTTAAAGAGCAATACTGGCAACATTTCACTAAAATATTTATAAGCTTTGTTTATGGTAAAGTCTAAATAAAAATTGACATGAATAGCAGCATATGGGACAGACTACTAAATATAAATCTTCCTTTGTCCTGGTACCTTTTTTCCTTGAAGTTTCTGAAGACAACCAGACTGCAACACCATGGTCTAACCGCAATAATGCATCAGCTACAACATCACTCTTGAGATGTCTCCAAAAACTACTCCCAGGAGCAGGCACCAGCGAGCTGCTCACACGAGCTGCCCTCCCCAGGAGACCCAGAGGACAACTGCTCCGTGGGCAACATCCACATCAGTGGGACCGTTACAGACCCGATTAAGTATACCTCAAATCTGCTTCCAAGGGCAAATAATAATAATAATAATAATGATGATAAGGGCTGCAGGACACAGATGCTGATCACCTGAGGGGATCCACAACTGCACATGGACAGAAGGGCATGCCCACCCCAACTTGAAAAACCATACCTCAGATTTTTCAAGCCTCGATGGGTACCTTAGACAACCAAGGCTGTCAAAATATATAGTAAACTTTCAGCAGTAAAAATAGTTAAGAACATTTCTACCAGCAAAACCACAGGATTTTGCATTACATGTTGACTGCATAAAATCATTAAATTTAATTTATACCAATCAGCCCGAGGTGAAGGTGCATGAAATTAACTTGATGCAGTACATTCTGTATTTTATTATGCAATGTACTTTAAAAGCTGTACTAACATAATCTGTGTAGTTGTCAGAAGTGAGCCAACTCCCTGAATTAAGATTAAAAAATTTTGTTTATTTCTGTACATAGATACATTTACACATCAAACTCCCTCAACCATTCATGTTGCATGAAATAATCCATCAATTGGTACTGATCATAATTGTTAAACCTTCCCAAACAGCAAACATAATTATCATAACTACACCTTATTGATGCCCCAGTACTTTACACTGAAACCAGTCTCAAAATCCGAATTGGTGGTGTAACAGTTCATTACAATAGGATAAAGCAGTGAAGAGTTAGTGACCGTCATTGACAGCTCATGGAGCACAGATGAGATCCCAGAGGATCTGGAAAGACGGGGGAAAAGGGAGACAGGAAGAAATTATAGACTAGTCAAACTTTGATATTGGGAGAGATAATGGAACAAATTATTAAAATATTTATAAGCATCTCAGGTTCATAAGGTTATAAACCACCAAACAAATCTAATCTTTTTCTTTGACAAGATAATTGGCCTCTTGGATAAGGGGGATAGCAATAGGGGAAATATATACTGACTTTATCAAGATTTTATATACCTTTGCCGATGACATTCTCATAAAAAAAAGAGGGAAATACAGTCAACATTAACAGAGTCTAAGGTGGATGCCAAGAAAAGTTTTAAAAAATTTAAGCAGAAGTATTTACTGCACGGTTACAAGGGAAACAGAAACCTCTGCGTGAAACGGTATTTTGCAGTAATATAAGCTGAAAGTCCCAGTTTATGTGTTTTAACTGCCAGTAAGATGTACCTGAATATACCGGCTACTCCAAATACCAGTTCTCAAACTGTGATGGCATTATACCTCTAGATTCTGCATTGGTTAGTTAAGCCTGAATTGATTAGAGAGTATACTTAAAAATCCAATGCACACCAAGCTGGGATATGGTCCAAGCAGCTTACGTGAAAGAATCAGAAATCAAAAATATTTTGACGAATTAAAAGAAATAGTCCAAACCATCAAGATAGGAGAGTCACAATCAAGCGCAGAATGCAACCACTAGAACAGAAACGTCAATTAGACACACAGAAAAGTAGTTCAGAGAGTCCCTTCCAACCTCAACTCTTCCGTGATTTTTGTTGTTTTGTAAGATTTGTACTTTTTAACGATTAGGTAGGATATGGACATGATAAAAACGACGGTATCACAGAATCATGAGACATCATGATGATAAAGAAAAGCAGTATCTGCAAGATTAAATACTTGCCTCATGGATAGGACAGCAATATACCCAGACTTTAGCAAACACGATTATTAAAATTTTCTCACAACAGTCTTAAAATCTAGGCAAATATGATCTATATAAGCACTGTGTAAGACAGATACCAAAAAGGTTAAAGGAATAAGGCATCAGCAGTCATTGCACACCAGGCCACCTCCGATGAGACACTTCCTGAAATACTGCATTTCACTTCGCATCAAAAAAATCAGAAGACAAATTCCTGAAGCCATAATTAAAACCATAATTAAAACAGTATTTCAGAAGAGTTCAGTTCTGGAGGAAATATTAAAGTAAGTTATGTACTAAGAAGCAAAGAGATGTGGTATAACTATGTAAAGCAAGTATCTGAAGGTTGTGACCAATGTGATGAATGGAGACCAATCGACACTGTGAAAGGAATACATGTAGGTAAAATGGGCTAAAACTAAAAACGAGGATTGAGACAAAGTCCTTTATAATGGAAGACAACTTTACAATGAGATCTACTCTATACTGGTGTTAGGTTTCTTTACAAACTCAAGACTTCCGAAATTATGTGCTTAGACTACTGAAGTTGAAATGATGCCATATGTAGTTTCTTGGGAGAGAACAATGAACAGAATGAGTTTGCATTTGGAAGAAGCTAAATGTGAAACCACTCTTACAGTAGTACTCGCCATGATTTAAGCCAGGTTACTGTGAAACTATCTCCTTGTACACATGAGCACGATTTAGAAGAGAGAAGTTTCTTTAGGCCCGGAAGAAACAACAATAATTTGTGAGCAAAATGCTGCAGTTTTGGCAATGCAAATGAAAGTATTCAACTCCAATCAACGTTCAAGGGGCAGCCAGTGGTGCACTGCCATGGTGTCATCTTCAGTGCTCTATGCATGGTGCAAAAGGGCTGGGCAGTTGCCTTTGAGTCACACCTCGCCAAATCAACGTCTATAACTCTGCAATAATAAACTGGTATTTAAAGGTTTGCACAGCCCTTGTCCAGCTATCTTTACCCACCCCGGAACCCATTTACTGAACTAGCGGTAAAGGGCAGAAAATGTTCTTTGAGGCTGAGACTAGACAATCGATGGAGGAAGGGTGATGGTCTGGTACCTGCCTGCAGCCAGCAAGGACAGCCTTGGAGGGAAAATGCCCCTCGGCTTCAGCACAAACTCCTCCTCTGAAATGCCTTAAATAGATTGCAACCCTTCTACACCTACCTGATCACAGCAGAATTTTAGGACAAAATAGTGTTCCAGTATTATTGAAATGATGAATTGAGTTATTTTCATATTTTTCAGCATCTGCACCTATTAATTATTAGTCTGCCATCAATTCTGGCTATTGTTTCTGAAGATTCAACATTTTAGTAATATTGGTCCCTAATTTTTTTTTTCCAAAAGGAGGTGAGAGCTCCTCCATAAAAATTGAGCCCACTGAAAATATGCTTGTTTTTCTAGTTACCTCTAAAGATCTCTGGTAGTCTGTGGACCTGAAAAAGTCTACGCATCACATGCAGAAAAATAACTGAGCTCCTACAGATAGATTCTTTATAGGTCAGGCCTCTGGAGGCAGCATCCTTGGAAAGCTTGGGAAAACATTCAGGACATTAATTCTTTTCATCTTTGTAAATCCATTTTGGCGGGCTCTGAAATGCATCCATGACCCAACTTGCAGTGGTGGCTTCCATGCCACAACATCTCTCAGTAGTGCTGCCACCAGTTCAGTGCATCGGTGGCAGCAACAACGGGTCACTGAGTGGCAGCAACAACGGGTCATTGGCAATACAGAGGATGTTCTCAAACACCACGTTTTCTAGTCCTGGTGAGAGCAGGTCACGGTGACCATCACACCAACACCTTGGTGACACAAGCAGTCCCCCTGCTAACATCGCTTACGACAACGACAGGACATTAAGCCAAAAAACCCAACTCGACAAGGCTAAAGGGGTGTCCGTTTCCACTTCACCTGAAAGTATACAGTGTGTCCTCACAGAAGTAAGTCTTTTTTCCCGGTAAGACAAATTCAGTGTTAGAGAGGACACCTCTCAGTGGGCCTCTGGTTAGGTCAGGAACTAGCCAGGAATCGGACAAGGGAGCAGTTCTGGAATATTTGCCAACTGTATCCATTTTGATTCATTCAAAATTGAACTTGTGCAATATATATTAGAAATACTGCCCAATATAGTATATTCAATATACTCTTGAAACTGCTCAGGCGGAAAGAAATCAATGGCATTACTCTTCAGTGACAAAGGACTTTGTTCCAAACTAATTAGCAGTAACTAAAAAAATAATCATACCTTAAATCCCATAATGTTGTTATTTCCCGCAGCATCATTCCACTAAGCAGGTATAGCGAGGAGAAGAAAAAGCCATTTTTAATTAAAAGTCTCGACTTTCCTCCCATGTTTTTGGCCCAGGAGGAGGCAAGGTTGAGGCAGGGCCCTGTGCTGTCAATGCAGAGACTTTTGAAAGCGCGGTGAAGTGGGAGCCTTGTCCTCACCGCATACGGTAAGTGTCAGCAGGATGGGAGGGTCTTCAAATAACATAAGCAAGCAATGTACCCCAGAGGTGATAAATATTCAAGGTCTTTCCCTCCTGCAAGCCAGCTCTCTGCTTCAGATGTACAAAGCACTGCCAGCCCTGATAACGGCATGGACGAAACCCCGGGCTCCTGCTGCCTACAAAGGAGAAAGTGATAAATAGTCACGTACCCACAGCGTCCGTGCCCCGAGACGCACGAGTCAACAGGAAAACCTTCATATTTGAATGCCTCAAAGTTCAATACTGACCACATTGATATATCCAGATGAAATAAACTGGATAATAGTTTCACATACACTAGACTGGTACGACTGATCTGAAGTGAAGGCTACTGTTAAGCTGAAGGCTGCCAGGACATCGCGAGGTTTATGTTGTGCTTTCGTGGAAGTCACCCAAGAATGTACTACGGCACGCTTACAGTTCATGTTATAAAAAGATATTCTTACTTAATGCATTGACTGTTAATAATAAAAATACAAAAAGCCATTTGTAATAACATCACAAATGGAATTTAAATACTCACAGAAATGCAGAGATTAATTTTTTTCTTATTTGCTGAGATACAGTGGAGGCTTAATGGGTGTACACTGCATTTCTAAAGCAAGTCCTTTTCCTTAGGCATTAAAGGGACTTTATGAATACTCATGTGTATACACAGACAGTGCACACAAGTGTGAAAATGTTTTTCTACTGGTACCTGAATGCTACTTCTTTGCTACAGCTGTGTGGGAGCTGGTTATAGTCAACTTACCTCTGAAAAGCAATGTTTTAAGTGTCGCTGCCAAATACCACTATAATAAAAAACGTGCTTATTCCTGCAGTGCCCGTGCCAGAAGGGCACCACGGGCGGTGGGGGGACCCCCACGCACTGGGCTGTGGTCTGAGCTCTGGGTGCTCCCTCTACCCCACGCCAGCTCTGTTCGCTAGTTAAAACAAATCTATGCAAATCACAGGGCAGAAGAGCTCCTAAAGCTGCAGAAGGGGGGAGATGCCTCCCTATGCTTTCCTGTCCATACTGCCTGTAACCACAGCTGACTTCTTTATAGATAGCCAGAAAATAGAGAAAATTGCGATAACGAAGGAGGTTTGTTCCTGAGACTCCAAAATATATTCTTATTTAAAATAATTTGCACTTTGAAATGGACATCTGAGAAAAATGACTGGCTGGCTTTAATTAAAAACTACGATGCACAAACATCAGCTTGGCCAAGAGTGGTATAAGCAGCCACATCAACACCGATCTTACCAGGTAATGGAGTAATTCACAGGAAGACATTACGCTTCATGATAGCACTTTATTTAGTAATGGAGATCTACTGGTCTCTGCATGGATCATATTAGCTTGGCTCAGAAGCAGCTTCTCTAGTCTATCAACCATGTTTTTGCACACACCATGAAATATTTTTACTTTACGTGGTCCACGCTTGCACTTTATATTTAATACTGCGCAGCCTAGTAAATCCATACTATAAATGTATGGTATTTTACCGTGTGTTCAGAGAGGGAGAAGACAAATAAACAGTAAACCAAATGAACCTTCCTGTGCCCAATGGTTTGAGTAAAACCCAAAATAGGTAGTACTGAAGGCCGACTGGTGATGCTGGCGCGATGGGGGGACGGCGGGTGCCTCTCCCGGCTGCTGCCCGGGACGTACACCAAAGAGCTCCTCCGCGTGAGCCGTGCGGCCCTTTCGCTCCATGTTGCACAAACGCAATTTTTAAATTGCTCTCCAGAGCCGTCCCTTGTTGGCGGCTGAGACCAAAGCCCCGCACGCCCGCGACGGCCGGGCCCTTGCATCGGGCTGACGGCACGCCGGTGTGCCCAGGTACCTGCGGCTGGCTCCGAAGGAGATAAAAGCGCTCTACAGCCGCCCCGACAGCCATCCGGCGTGCATATAGAATTAACGATAGGTAATTAAGGCCCGTATGGATATGCTACGGCAACGACGATGCACAGAAACAGCTCATTAAACAGCCAAAACGCAAACTATAGTAATGCATAATTAAGTCAATTCCTTGAATAAAAAGGTTTTTTTCATTTCACGTTGCGTTTCTTCATGCTAAACAGATGGACTTCTGAAGAAAACAGTGGGCTGATTCCCTGCCCGCTATCCTTGTCAGCTAAAGGAATTAAATACACTAGCAAAAACCCAATAAACCACCCAGCAACTACTAGACCTCTCTTCCCATGCTTGTGCTGGCATGAAAAACTAGGCAGTATCCGTGCCTTGTGAAATTACTGCTACCAAAACCACATGCTCAGGAACAAAGTACAGTTACTTTAGTCCTTCCTTCTTAGCAATTTCTCATACTTTACCAACTTATACAACTGCTAGTTGAATCTGCAATAAAAGACCTACTACATTTACTGTTAAAATGCCCCTGAAACTCTATTCAACACACATAATGTTCTAAGGAGTTTAAACCCCACTATTTTTAACAAGAAGCCCATGCTACAGCTCAGCACTGGATGTCAGGGACAGGTTTCTGTTCTACTTTTCCAGAAGAGCTCAAGGAAAGCGCTACTCCTGTCAATAATCCTTGTTTTATCCGGGTAAGCTTTTAAGACCACTGCAATTGTTTTCCAAACAGAGAAATGATATCACTTGGATATCAACTGACATTTTGATTTTGCAGTTAAAAAAATGTTTTAATATTTCTTCCTTTCTAGGTAGCTATTCAAGATACCTACACAGGCATAAAATACTGAAATTGGTTAATGATAAATTTTGCCCCAGCGGGTACATTTCTGTGATTCAGTAAGAGGGAAGGGCATTATTTTAATGGCTGGATTTGTTTGAGTTTTTTGATTTTTGCAAGAGTCATCGTTTTTAAAGTTATTTATTTTTCTACAGCTGTACAGGCTTTGACATCTTCTTAGAAAAAAGCAACAAATACCCCAAAACTCTCACACAGACACAATGCTGTGCGCTAGCAATATATATATATATTATATATATATATATATGAAAAGCGCTATCCAGAGCGTTTTGAAGAGGAGCTAGCCGGGCTGGCGGCGGTGCCGAGCGTTTCTGCTGTCACTGCGGGATCCAGCCACGTTTTCGGCTGCTGCCGTGCGGAGGCGAAGCCCCGGCGTCCCCGGGGAGGCGGCGAAGGCTCTGTCACTCACACCAAACCTCCTGCCAGAAAACCCACTTAGTGGCAGCTTGAAAGGTCACCTCAGCAGCACAACTTCCATCTCCACCGAAAGCCATCTCGTAAGGCTTTACAAATATTTGGAGTCTGATTCTCCAAATATGATTTGTCAAAACAACACAGTATAACAGCAACGCGCCCAAAGAAAGCCCCTCTATAAATAGTCTACCAGGGAAAAAAATATTTACTTTATTTGCTGCATGTGAGAGGGAGGTAAAACCTAAACAAACTTTCAACACCAGCTGAGTTTACATATTTAAACTTCAACGGTGCCAAAGTTGCAGCCTAACTGGCACCGAAAAACCTAACAAAAAAAGTCATATATTGACAAAACACACAGTCATAATAAAACCACATCCAGTTAATAACTTTGAGAACTAATGTTAACTCCTAGCACAATAGAAAAGTCTCCTTAAACACAATAAAGCAGTGATATAATTTACTCTTAGCTCCTTTTCAAAACATTACTCTCTGCCCACAATCACATTCAGATTACAAAATTCCTTTTGTAGTTTTCTCCTAGCTGTGGGAATAAAATAAACCACTTAGATGACAGTAAAGTGTCTGTAAAATATATAACAGCAATAACTCCTGGTGGAAATGCGGCAGACATTTATACAAGAGCCAAAGCGTGGAGCACTGTAAAAAAGGCTAACGCCAAGGAAGGGTGTTTTTGAGAGACCTCTTCTGGAGGAGATCCTGGGGAAGCCTCGTGCCGCAACCTCCTTCCCCAGCCCTACCTGGGACCCAACACGAGGCGTCAAGGGCCGGGGAAAGCCGGCACAGCCCCGTGCCACCAGCACGCGAGCTGGCTTAAAAAGAGAGCGAGCATCCCTGCTCCTCGGCAGCTTGGGAGCAGGGGCAGGGAGCCGCTCTCCTGGGGCGAGGAAAGGCAGGACTCAACAGCAGCTAGCAATAACCTGCCTTAATTAAAGGCAATTTATTTCCACACTGTTTCAGTTGCATAACCTGTATATGTATCAAGTAATATCATAAGGAATGTTATTTATCAGATGCAATACCCATCACGCCTAAGTAACTGATGTGGTTAAACTTCCGACATGGCAGGAAGGATGCTTAGCGGTTTACCCAACAAAGCCTTGATTAATTTTTCCACTAATTTAAAAGATCTCTAAAGGAGGCCGCATCAAGGTGGTCATCATGACCACGACTACATGGAAAGATAGGCTGAGACCACATAGAAATGTGAACAACAATTCCATCTGCGCAAGTCCTGGTTGTCCTCAGTCCTCTCCTGTCCTTTACATAAGCAGCCAAGGAGGAACAGAGAAGGCAATGTCTCCCAAGGCTCCACTTCCAAAAGTTATTTCACAGCAGAATTAATCAGGGCAAGGAGCTGGCAAAAGCAGCTTTTGTCCAGATTTCTCTGCCACCTAGTACCACAGCTTAGCGCACAAAATCAAAACAGAACTGCTTCCCATAGAGCAGAGGGAGACTGCTTATTTTATGTTCAGCGGTTACACCAGCGTTGGAGGGATGGATCCGGACCGAAGCCTGAAGCAGCATTTCCCCCAGGCAGATCCTCCCCTGCCTGCAGCCCGCCAACGGGGCACAAAAAACCACCTTACTTGCTCCCACCACCAGCAACATCTGTCTGCAGCTGGAGACCACACTCAAACCCTGCTCACAGGCTTCGCTGCAGCAACACGGATTAGTAGGGTCTTTCTATGATCGGAGAACAAATGCATTAATTTGGATGCATAAGAAGTTACATAAAATTTGAGGTCGACCAATGTAAATCAAATGCCCTAATGAATGAAGCCCTGGACGGCCACATTATTATGTGCATTATGGGGAATGTACCCTTTTAGCATCAGTCACTTGCTACATCTTTTCAATCTGTTTAAATACGTTCTCATGGAATTTAACCAATTGCTTAATTCCTTGATGAAAGGAATTAAGCTTCCAGATCAAAATCTACACTTTTAAAGCTGAAAAAAGGGTTGTATCTGCTACTGCAAAGCACACCTTCCTGCAAAATCAATGGCCTTCGCTTTTGTTTAGGGCTGTTCTTGTTGTTTTGTTTTTGAGAGCATTTGCAAACAACATCTATTTCAACGTGAAATCCACAGGGTCAATGGAAAACACGTCAAAATATTTTTAATATGAAATACTGAAAATATTTTACTATGAAATTTTATCACTCTAGGCAGGAGGACATGCAGGGCTTTGGCACATGCTACAGTCCTCATCCATGGCATCAGGCTGGCACAAAATATGACATCTTTCTGATAGCATCGCTGGGCTGACACCTATCGATCACACCTCTCCTGTCCTCAGCTGGTTCACAACTGACTGTCAGTAAAAGCAAGCACACGTGTGTACCAGCCCTAGGAGACAGGTTTGGCACAGGCAAGTCTCAAGTAACTCAAAAGGACTGAAATAGCGTGAGTTATTCTGCTAACCTTGATGAAATATGGTTTGTTAAACTTCTTTTTTGCATTTATAAGTTCGGAAAAACATCTGTTGTAAAATTGTTCAAGAATAAAATAGTTTAAGTTCTACGAAAAAGTGAATTTTACTCACAGCAATTATCAGAGCAAACCCAACATTCATCTGCAAGAACTGGTCATGGACACTCAAAACGTTGGTTCCTTTCGATCACTAGAAGCAAGTGGTTAAGTAGTAAAGCCTTCAACCTCATCATACCACTTTGTGCCAACAGGATATGAAATCTTTGATGGCAACAGATACAAAAAGCCAGAAGGATCTCTATTGTTCTGCTTTTTAAAAAAAGTAAATCGTAAGTCAATTTCCAAGAAAAACCCAAGAACGTATTCCATGCTCAAAATTATTTGCCAAACTTGACAAGTTTATGAATACTTCTAGTTGACTTGACATTTTGCAATGAATAAAGTATTTGAGCAAATTGTTTGTCAGAATCTAATTACTTCTTTGTGTATTTGTACACAAGTCTTTGAATTCAAATGAGAAGTTATTATTAGGTTTACTGTCTAGGATCAGTTGACATTATAAAAAGGTAAAAATCCCCCAAAACACAAACACCCATGGGGGTTGAAAGCACATGCAGATTTAGTTCAGCTGAGAACAAACTGCTTTAGTTTCAGAAGAAACAGAAATTAACTTCAGATCCCTCCTGGAGGGCGTTGGGCCGGTAGCTTCTTTGACTTTGTGAAAGATTGGCAAGAATGCACATATGTGTACCAGCCTTAATGCTTTCTATTAAGTCAAAAGGTTATTTTAATTGAATATACACATATTCTATATATAGCCAGTCTGGTAAACACATTTTCAATAGCAGCTATTCAAGAATAGAAGACATACCATAGACTTCTCACAATGGACATACACATCCTTGTACTGGCCCTCAGCAAACACCGGAACATAACACAGAAAAAGCATTTCTTTGGGTAAATCCTGTCCACCGTCCTGCTGCAAAACCAACCAAATACCCAGCAGTGTAACACTGCCTGTACTAATAATGGTATTAAGAATGACAATTTGTAATAACTCTCAATGGCTAAAAACGTTTGCGAGCCGAGACGTGGGAAAGGCAGCTGTTCCTAAGCCAATGTCAAAATACCCCTTGGAGCCGCAGTGTTTTTCCCCAGCCCGTTGATAACCGCTCCTGAACGGCGGCGAGGGGCAGGAGGGGCTGGGGGCAGGACCCGTCTGCAGGGGCACGGGCAGTGATCCGAGGTGCAATTCCAGTGAACGGGAATTGGAGCTGTGGATGCAATCCAAATAGCGCTGGGTACGAAGGGACCCCGAGGAGCCGTAAGTCTGGCAGCCAAATGTAAATACTGGGGGAGTAACTTCAGCCCCTGTAGACTTTACACCTTCAAAACGTTCTACCACAAGTTCTCCATGGCCAAGAAACACCGTTAGGCTTTTCGGATATAATGACGCCTTACAACAAAAGCAACACCTGGCAAAAGAAACGAAGGAAGCTGTTGGTAGGAAACAATACAGCCACAATTCACTAATTAAAGCAAAGGATGACAGACATTTTTAAGTAGAGCACAATTAGTCACCTCATAATTTTCAATGTATACATTTTACAATCTGCAAAAATAATTTTCTTTAACATTTTCTGCACGTTATTTTCAAAGTTGTTTTACTGCATATAAAACCATCACGCCTTGGAACCACACATAGGCTTTCTGCATAAAATATCACCTTATCTCTGTATAAGCAAACTATTTTAACTCCCTAGAGCTATTTAGCTAACCACTTGCTGTGACCTCTGAATTCTTATCCTGAATTATATTTTTATGTGCTATATAAAGGTACTGTTATGTTACTGTTTTTATTCCAGGTGCCAAAAAGGACAAGTTTATTGCCAACTGCTCGCTCTGTGTCTTTTTTTTTTTTTAAAGACTTAACTGACCCAGCAGTCTAATTTGTTTTTAATTCACACGTGAATGGCTTATGAAGAAAATCACATCTAGTATGAAGAAAAAAAAATAAACAAATCAGTAATATTTGGAGAAAAAAAATAATCAACAGCCAAAAGTGTCACCCTACTGGCATGACTGAAAAGCACTGTATCAGCACAGAGAAGTGCTCTTCTTGGCGTTCTGTTTCCTTAACACGTTGTTTGTATTTACTACCAAGACGGCTGTCAGAGCACGATGCCTCAGAGATGCCCGTCGCATGGGTCCTGCGGCACGGGCAGGGACGCCGGCTTCTGAATGCTTAACATGATAAAACCATCTACTTGAATGCAACTAGGAGTTGTGCTGAAACCACGGTAAACCCGAATTCTGTGCCAAACTCACCCAACTACTATTGAACCTTAACCCTGACGATACACAGAAAAAGGTTTTTTTTGTCCAGCAACCATGGAGACAGCATAAAAAAAAAAAAAAAAGACAGCTTACCAAGCAGTAGACCTCTATGCTATGAACATTATAATACTAAAATCCCAGCAATGATAGCACGTATATTTGTGAGAAAACATAAATTGGGGCAGCGTGGTCCTACAGTCAGCAGTGGTCTGCTGAGATGGTGTTATAGGAGAAAACCTACCACTGCCAGGAAGCCTGTGCAGCCCAGAGAAAGTCATCTCTCTGTGTAATCACCGATGTCTTCATGGCTTTCCTTAAGTCAACAGAATGAAGATCATTACCCTTGTCATTACTAGCGTTAGGACAAAAAGGAGATATTGTTGGCTGCTGAATTAGGCATAAACCTGAATAATCTTTCAGGAGAAATTCCAGCTGCCTTTATCAGCAGGAAATATATCACACTCCCAAAGTGAATAAAAGGAAGGAACACATCGGACTGGCAAAAGCCAGAGCGGTACGGCCAGAATAAGACATTGCTCGTGATGCTCAACAGAGCCAAGGGTTACCCCGAAAGGCGGCGGGGAGGCGGGGGCTGTGGGATGGGGGAAGGTGCTGCTCTCCCCAACGCGCTCCGGTCCTTGAGAGCACACGGCTGTTCCTACACGGCAACGTACGCTACTTCGGTGAGAACAGCAGAAACGGTGAGAGCCACTACTAGCAAGGTCTGATTTACCCACACTGGCTGCATGCATGCTCCAAATGCAAATACTGTATTTTGGACTTGAAAATTTAAAGCTAAGAGGAAGAACAGATAACTGAAACCTTAATTTTCAGCAAGACTGTACTTTACTCTGATTAAAAGGATGGCTAAGCCAGCTCAGAGCATTATGCACAAACTTACAGGGCCTCTGGTCCAAAGAAGCAATGCAGGTAACCAAACAGCACTGCACTGGATAGAAATGATCATGTTTCATTAACAGTTGGGGAAAAAATACCTTTTTTGTACAGGCTAAACTAGACATTTATCAATATTACAAGACAGGACATCCTCTCCTGCTCACACAGCCAGCTTCTCCCTGAATAACCTGCACTGCCCAAAGATGAACCTCCGCTATTCTTCTCCCTCAACTTAAAAAAAATAAAAATAACAAAAAAAACCCAAAACCCAAACCCTAAAAGAAGACTTGTTCCTGAGAAATTTAGAACTTCCCTTTACCTTTTATGATATTGTTTTCTCCTTTTGGTAGAGAGAGCTGGTTCCTGTAGTGAAGTTGCATGCCGCGCCCCAACCTACCTTTCCTGCATAGCCTATATTGTGTCCATGGAGCCCTATGGCTGCAATATAGCCTGCATCAGAGCTCCTTATACAAACAAAATACATCCTTTCAAATGTCTTCTTGGTGTTTTGAATTGTTTTATAGATCGTAGTCTGGAAGCCAGTAGAGATGTCTTCTAGACATCCATAGTAAGAATTCCATTTTGTGAAATCCCAACCTGAAATTTCAAATTATTCTACTACTGTAGTAACAGAATAGCTTTAAATAGCCACCTGTCTCAGATACTTTTCTTCTTGTTTGTGGTAAGAATGGAAGAGATTTAGTTTCCTAAACAAAAATCTCATACAGAAAGTAGTCAAGAAAAATATCTGCTTTTTTGAGTATTTTGTCTTCCGTGACATTAAATCTTTTATGCTATTAAATGATTTAACTCATTCCTACATAGAGGATCAAGAAAACCATAAACAAGCAGAACATCTGTACAAGGAGACAGGCCACCACAACAGACCCCAATTAACTCTATGCTGAGTAAGGAACTACTATTTCCCCCACAGGCAAATAGTAACTATTTACACAGACAATGAAATGATCCTTCAGTTACTTAAAGGGTCTTAAAGTCCTTAAAGTGAAGTTCTTCACAAGCCAGGACCGACAAAATTTCTGAAAGACGAATCACTGAAAGAGATGGGCAAAAAAAGAAGGGATAACTGCTCCACATCTGAAGCAACATCCATGAAACAACTTCTCATTTATCAATAACATACTTGTCTTTAAAACACTTCAAATTACATCTTTCCTAAAGGATTCACAAGTTGAAATGGAAACAGAATGACGTATGGAGAGTGTTTCCCCACGTACCTCTGGGAATATCAGGGAAGGACAGAAGCACCTCAGAAAGACGACTGTACCTTCCCCTGCTGCTTTGGGCAGGTGGGGGGGAGCTTTGAAAAATGAGGGATTGTTATTTGCTCATGGCAAGAAAGAACCTTTATTCTTATGAATGACTGATTATTTAATTAATTGTGATTTAAGGGAATTAAAATGCTAGGAAGAAAGCTGGCAAGGACTTCAATGATTAAAGAGATGCCCCAGTCACAGCCACTCCAGACAAGAAACATCTTCACTGAAAATTTCTATAAAGCAAGAGAAACCAAACTGTTATTTCCAAATTGTGTGTTTTTTACTATGGCATTCCAAAAATGCTTTCAGAACAAGTACCAGTGTAAGTCTTGAGTTTTATTCTTCCAGAAGCTTGTGGGTCAGGACCATTACAAAAAACAGAGTTACTGCAGTTCAGTAAGTCATGTAAAGTTAAATGAGATTAAGATTTCTCTAAATACAGTTACAGACAAATTTTCAAATCTGGCTCGAGTAGAAATACTGAAAAAGCCCTGACTGCCTATACTTGCAGCTGCGCAAGAAAAAAATTAGTTTCTGCGGCTGAGGTATAACACAGGTCAGAAAAAAAGCCCCGAAGAGTCATTTCCCTAAGTTGTATCATTTTTAACTTCGGACTATCCAAGTACTAATCAGTGAGCTAAAAAGGGCAAGAAGATGATTAAGAGCGTGGCTTGGCAGTGACGGGGGGAACAAAATATGCATTTTACTTCCAAGAGGCAGGGTACAGAGCAGCAGCTGGGAGAAGCCAGCTGGAAACCCACAAAACCAACAGCCTTGTGCAACACCAGAGAAAGGGAACGAAAATGCAGCACCGAGACGGCAGCGAGGGAAATGAAGGTATCGCCTGGGAGACCAGGCTGGAGTGGACTGGGGCATCCGAAAGGTAATTTCTCATTATTTATTGCTGCTGCCCATCAGTACCCTGTATTGTAAGATGAGAACTATGCTGTTAGCAGGCAAGAGATCAGTACTCGGGATGCTCGCAGTCGGTAAGAGAAAGCGGAAATTCAGAGTGAGCCAGATCACCAGCGCTGATAGACTTTGGGTTTCAACGGGCTACCAGGGAGGACGCTATCTGCTAGCTTTTCACATCTGTAATGAGAATTAATTTAAATAAAAGTGGAACTACGTATCACAACCTGTTAATGAAGGAATACAATAAGAACAGATCTTGGCTGAAGCCTATGTAACATTGCAGAAAATGTGCTTCCCACAAAAATTCTACTATCAATGCTTCCAAAAAAATTAATTTGGAAATAAAAACAGTTTCAAGGTTAGCAAGGTTCCTTTGACGCTATTTGAATAATTTGCAACATTCAATGACTTCTAGCGGAACAGAGCACTTGGAATTGTCTATCACATCACACCCAGATGACCTATGGAAACACAGAAATCCATGGAACAGTAAAACATAACCTCCTACAAGAAAATAAAAATCAAACATACTCATAGATGAAAACTAAATTTAATGTGTGTTCCTGAGGAATGGAAAACAAAATGTGAAAAGAGCTATACTGCATTGGATTGGTGGAATGAGATGCAAAACGCATATGAAAGGCTTCCATCTGAGCTGTTAAAACCGCACGCTTTGGAAACGCGGGGCTCTGCAACGAACAACACTGAGGTCTGGTGTCAATTTAAATGCACTGAACACCAGGAAAATGCCCCCAACTAAGGCTTCAAACTTGTACAGCACATTTCCACTCAACCCAACTAGATTGCCTGTCACATCTGACATGGCTTGTCAAAAGTTATCCTTCACTGCTCATGGGCAACATGGAGGGTCAAAAGACCAAATACAATGGTCCAACCCATCCCATTTTTTTTCCTTCAGAGCAGCAGATATTGAACTCAAAGATGACAAGACAGAGCAGGTTGAAGCGGCTGCCAGAGAAAGAGAAGCTGTCCAGAGCCGCTGATCTGAAGGAGAAAAACCAGCCGGTCTGTGCATGTCATGGCCGGGGCTTGGGCGCTGACAGTCTCACACAAAAGGGAGTGAAAAGCCGAGAAACTTGAAGTGGCCTTTGCAAACCATTTCAGCCGTTAAAAAGGAAAGACGCGGTCACCCGGTAATGTGAAACGCGCCACGTAAGTGATTGAAGGGGAAAAGGATGTCCTCCGTTTCGTTTATCTGCACCCATGTGAACCAGAGATGATTTTTCAGTCTCTGAAAAAATTTGAATTTTAAGAGTAGCTTTTTCACTCATAGCGTATTTTTAGAAATAAAATCCTGAAATGAACATTTGAAAAAAGCAACACCTTTCTAAAGCAGCTCAAAATCTTTATCAATATTTTCACCCTAGAGGTTTGCTCATTCTGACAGCAGAAGACATTAAATGATAATTTATGGAAAAGAGATTTATTAATAGCTGCAAATATAGAAGGTGCCATAAGCCTGTTACAGTTAGTACCCTTACACCTATTTGAATGGACAACTGCAGAGATTTTCCACAATATCACTAGAAAAGTTGCAGTTGTGTGCTGCACTGCAAGAAATCTCGGTGCATCCATTTCCTTGAGGTGCCCGACACCCTCCTCACCTCTCCGTTATCACAGTACTGTAACCCTACCTACGTCTAGTTATATTTGTACCTACAAGAATCCTGACTTGTTTCTTTCTTCTTTCTCCGTAATAATTTGAGTTTCACGTTCTCCTAAGCGAGTGAACTTACAATTAAAAACCATTTGTGGGAAAATCTTTCTGTACGCCGAGAGAAATCACAGAGCAAGCGTGCATCCGGTTGCCTGCCTGGGAAAACCCAACGCAGAGACCCCAAGTTCATTCATACCTGCGTGGTTATTGGAAATGTTTGCTCTGTGAAGCTACCTGGGCAGATGGCACGTCCCCCGGGGATGAAGGCAGGAGGAAGGGTGCACCCAGCGAGCCGCGAAGGGACGGCACCCTCCTCCTCGCCTCCCTGAGGAGGGCATGGTGACCATAGCCAGGATGGGTGGGAGCGGTCCACCACCCACCCGCCTGGCCTGAGGTGGGCACCAGCAGAGAAACTCCCGACCACCACCGCAGAGCAGCAGCTCCCTCCGTCCCCACGATGGTGACCATGAAGCTCGTTGAGATCCTCAGCCCTTGGTATGCACACGGGTAACGCAGCGAATGACTGCCCTGAGAAGCAGCCGCAACGAGGCACACATTAATAACAGAGTATTTCCAACCTTAATCCTTTTTTTATGTCACCATCTTTGTGCTTTAATTACCACAAAAGCAACATCAACTTAAATTAGAGGGAATCCAGAGTTACCACCGCCAAGCAGATGCAGAAAGTTCACGTTTGCTGTTGGTGGCAGAGCTGGCTGTAGACTACAGAGTGACATTTTTAATACCTGGGTAGCTAAAAGATATTAGTATTTGAATATGAAAGCTTGCATTTTACACCCTTCTGTAATTAAATGTTTTTCATTCTTTATGAACTGTGTTCAGTTTTGTTGGATAACCTTTTCATCCCATGTACCATGTGCCTCACTGAATTTTAGCACCTTGTATTTATTCAAATACACTTTATTTTCTTTCACAGTTTTTGTGTTTTGTTTCTTTTTGTTTGTTTGGGGGGGGGGTTGTTCGTTTGTGGGGTTTTTTTTGGTTGTTGTTTTTTTGGTGGGGTTTTTTGTTTGTTTTTTTTTTTTTTAGTGGCTGCGCTTTTATGTAAAGTCTTTCAGATCACTTAAATGCATATATACATGGACCTGTTGGAGCGAGTCCAGAGGAGGGCCACCAAGATGATCAGAGGGCTGGAGCACCTCTCCTACGTAGACAGGCTGAGAGAGTTGGGGTTGTTCAGCCTGGAGAAGAGAAGGCTCTGGGGAGACCTTATAGCAGCCTGCCAGTACTTAAAGGGGGGCTACAAGAGAGATGGGGAGGGACTTTTTACAAGGGCAGGTACTGATAGGACAGGGGGTAATGGCTTTACACTGAAAGAGGGCAGATTTAGGTTAGATATAAGGAAGAAATTCTTCCCTGTGAGGGTGGTGAGGCACTGGAACAGGTTGCCCACAGAGGTTGTGGCCACCCCATCCCTGGAAGTGTTCAAGGCCGGGTTGGATGGGGCTTGGAGCAACCTGGTCTGGTGGAAGGTGTCCCTGCCCATGGTGGGGGGGGTGGAGCAAGATGATCTTTAAGGTCCCTTCCAACCCAAACCATTCTATGATATGATTATGATTCTATGATATTACTATAGATACGTATGTCACCTTGTTTGCATAAACAATCCTAATGAATGAGAAAAGCTAGTATTTTAGACATTAAGACCTTAATCTTCAGTGAAGGAGCCAAAAAAAATTTAAAACGATCTAATTTCCTAGGCTCAGTTCCCATCTTTGCCTTTTCAAACTGTTTCTCACCCCCATTACCCCCCGTACCTCTCCCCGGGTTAGGGGATGAGGACGCGGAGATGTCCGGCTCCTGGTGAGCTGTGGGCATCGCGTGCCACGACCTGCCCACCCCACCAGCTTCGTTTCCCTTCAACATCCCGACGCTCTTGTCGTATTCATGAGCTGCAATTTAATTCAAGTGCACTCAAGTTCCAGCAAACACAAAGAGGCCGAGAGCGCGATGGTGTGTGCGAGGCTCCATCTGAGGAGGGGAGATGGGTAAATATCACCGCGGCGGCTGGTGTGAGAGGATAACCTGCCCACACATACGCCAGCCCAATTAGCTGAGGCAAAAAGAGCTTTTATTCCCCAAAGAGGCAGATAAAGTCTTAGCAATGCTCTCCATCATCCAGCCTGAGATGAAGCTACTGCGTGGCCCAGCACGGTCTACGCAGTGACACTGAGCACTAAAGCTACACCCACCACCCCCCAAAAAAGGAAACTTGGAAGAGCAGTCAACGTAGAAGACGAAAGCTTACTGCTATAGATTCAAAGTCGTTCTCTATAGCACAGAAAAATGTTGAAGGGAACAGTCTTACCTCTGAGGGCAGAAGCAGCACCACCTTTACCTGGCGTTACCGGGGCACAACTGAAAACCCACCACCAGAGAAGTGGTGTAATGGCCTTTGCCTCTTCAAAACAGCATAAACAAGTCTTTAACATAGAAAGTCTAAAAAAAGGCTAGAGAAAAGAGGAATTTCAAACTTAAAAATAGTTACTGAAAGCATATTAAACTAATCTGATTAACAGACTTTTCCCAGAACTACTTTATTATCAAATACAGCCCAACCAGTGAAAGCCTGCAAGAAACTCCAGGCATTTTAAGTACGCAAATAGACGTGTCTAATGACTGACTCCATCCTTAATTTACTTGGCTTACTAAATCACTCTGATAACGCTCATTTTCAGAACTTTCTGAAAATAAAGAACACAATGAAACCCAAAGAGGAATGAGATGGATGAATGTACAATATCAAATAAGGAAAACCATGAGTAGTCAAGAAATTAAGAGCTAAGGGAAACTTAATACGAAATTGGAGAGAACAACTGTACTCAATAAAGTTACTTCTTTAAATACAAATAAAATTATAATTGGGTGTATAGCCTGACGCCGTAACACTTAGGGTTTTGAAGAAAACATTGTCGTCCAAAGGCTTTCAAAACCAAACTATCTGGTTTAAGAGCAAGAGAACATGCGCTTTTATGGCGTGTGTGATTAAAAAGGCTCAGTGATTTCTGAATCAACAAAGCTTGCCTAAAACACGCGGTCCTTTAAACCCACCGTGGCTCCCCCGTCACCTCCCACCGCCACCCAAGCCCATGCCCAAGTCGAGCAGACCACCTCTGCGAGCGCGCCATTTCCGCACGCTGCTCCAGGCTAAACACTCGCTGTGTATATAACTAGTAAATTCAACAGCCTCTTTAACATCCCAGAACGAATTACTGACAAGTCATTTTTTGCTCCATATTGCAAGTCAATGTGGCAACCCTGTTTTTTTTCCTATTACAAACATGTACTGTACCTCGGCTCAGAGCCGTTTGGATGCTGATACAAGATTCATAATGGCTGTCAGAATCTGCAATTTTTCCTTTTGTTTTATGAGGTCAGGCAATATTACCTGCACTGATGTATTCCATTTCCCCAGCTGAAAACCTTCTCATTTGAGCACGACAGGTTGAGGGAGTCATGATTTTGCAACCTAGCATGTGAAACACAGTGTGAGGGGGCAGGTGGCTAACCCCACGTTCTCCTTTTGCTCTTGTCCACTGGCAACAGTAAATTAAACTGTCAAAAACGGAATTGTCCTGTCATCAACAAAGCTATAGCTTCACAAGTATTGCAACATCAGATATATTTCTAATTCTGCATTTCCCTGCACCTGTAATTTCATCAGGAACTCACACTGGACCATGGTAAGAAGCTGTCCAGGGGACACTGGCACCGCAAGCTCCTTGGGAGGCTTGACATGGCATTTCAGAGACAGAAATTAATGAACAATACCGGCAATTTGTTATATATATAAAAAAAAAAAGCGCTCAGCACGAGGTCCTGACCTTCTGCGTTGCTCTGCAGCCCAGAGGAGGGCAGGGATGCTAACCGGGTGCGACGCGGGGCACGTGGCACCACCGTGGTGCACAAGGGGCTGCAACAAAGGACCAAAATTTAAACATGTTTAATTGCATTAATTGCACAGATAAAGTGGACTTGCACCTCAAAACCTCATGTCTTTTCCTTTTGGCCACTCCAGAGATTAAAAGTGCCTCCAAGAAGTTTTCTCTCCCATTGAATGGGCTTTATTCCAGCACACATTACTTCATGAGTTGGTGGCAGAAACAATAGTTTTTGGAGAGTAAATCCAGGTCACTTCATTTCAAATTTGAAATATTCAAACCGATGTTTCCTTTTGTCATGCAATTGTCCAGGGGTCATTTTAAAGGAACATGATTAACTACAATCTTCATTTCAGGATTTAAATGTGGTTTCAGTTTTTGGCTTGAACATGACTTCTACCTTTATTTAACCTGCTTTAGATCTGTTTGTGTAAGTTACTAACCTCAAGTGTTACACGTAAGTACAAACAGCCCAGAGAACACGTATGCTCAGCAAAACAAATAAAATATTGTCAAAATATTGTTTAAAAGCATACGTAACTAAGCAGAATATCCAGCGGAAGTATTACACAAATTACGATCACTGAAGTGAACAGGAGCATCTCTTCTGATATGCTGATAAACAAGAAAAAAGGGCTTGTTGTTATTAATTCAACATAGCAATCAAATATTGTTTTAGATTACCTCTATAAAAATTCCAAGCTTATCAATCATTAAACTGTGGACAGAAAGTTAAATTGAGATAAGAAATCATTTCACGCAGCTTAATGCAGTCAAAGTGACTCAATATTCCTTTATTAATTCTCATTTAATATCACTTTAAATTGCCGCCATTATTATCCTACAGTATACGAAAGGCTCCGTGTAATTAGTCTGTATTAAGCCCTTTTTATTTATAAGGAGCCAAATAAACAAACCCACTTTAATTACCTGGGTGCCACAATATTGATCTGAGCATCAAATTTTAATACGACTTTATTTCACATTTCCATCGGCCGGGCATTATAACGGTGCTCGAGCAATAAGGATTTTGCCGGTGTGGATGGCTTTTGGTAGGGGACCGGCGCTGCCCGCGCCGGCAGACGCTCCCGCAGCCCCCGGGGCCCCGCGCCGCACGCAGCGCCCGCTCGCCCGCCGGAGAACACCGCCAATTACCGGCGGAGACAAAAGTCAACGAAGGCAGGGAATCTTCTCCCTCCCAAACCTTGTTCTCTCCCACTTCAGTACACGGTGTTAACGACATACAAATTTTGAGGTCATTAAGTATAAACAGGAATTGAAAGGAAGACAGGCGCTCTTCCAGGAGATGCCGATGTCAGCATTTCAAGTACTCTCCTAATCCCACAATGCAAGTTTCAGCATTATTGTCTCAATTTAACTTGCATTAGTACCTAGCACCTTGATTACACTGTTGGGGTGGTAATCTTCGCCTGCATATGCCATCATTACTTATGTCAAGCCTCTCGAGTTGTTATGAATACTATGTTGTTTTACGAGAGAGAGGAAATTAGTGCCAGTCCCCCAGAGTTTTGGGTGCTTAACACTGAAGCACTACACAGCCCTCTCAAATCCCACAACAAATCCTTGTTTAGTGCCACATGGAGATAAGGACTTTGCAGCAACATCCCAGCATAAATAACCCGCATCCCTCTTTATTCGCAAAATGTCAAAAAAAATCTCCCTTCTGCAATTTTTTTTTTTCTTTCCGCCCAAAGATGGCTCAAAGCGCATTTAATCGCTAAGCGCGCGGGATGTCCCGCGTTAGCGCGCCGCTCCGGCGCAACACCGAGCGCAGCAAACCCGACGTATTTTGGATTATCTTAAAATGCAGTTTTAGATACGTTTTTAATAAAAATGAACTTATCAAACCCGGAGGAAACGCACTGTAGTAAGATGAGTCTTCCCTCAGGAGTGCAATAAAGAGAGAAATTGTTGCCTCGCACGTATCGCCCTCTCAATGTTTTTTTAAACATGATCCACTATGTTGTTGAAAAGAATTATTTTACAGTATTGTAGGGATTTTTGCATTGTCTGTTTATTCTGTTTACACAGCAAATGAAACCTCTGATATGAATAGGTGAACTCCCCAGGGAGAAAAAGAAATTCAGAAATGATGTACAGATGGGGACAGGGGCCCACGGAAACCGAATATAAATTAACGTGCCCTCAACAGTCACATCTGGAGCAGAACAGGCCAAATAAATAATTTTGACGTTAAAAAAAATGAAAGATCAAGCCCTATAAATAGTAGAATAAGTTTCCTTTAATAATATTACTTCACGTTATAATTGAAGCGACATCTAAAAGAAAGATAATTTGATATATTTAGACCAAGTCTGGCTTAAAAATCCTTCTCAGGTTTCTGTTTGGAAGCTATTAAAATCCTGTGTTTGCAAGGACAGCACACAGAAAAGATGCTGTACACTGATTGCAAAAGTTTCCTTAAAAAAAAAAAAATCTGCCTCCTGAGGTTAGTTTAACATCTTCCTGCATAAAATACAGTCTCTATGGGCTTGCTTTTTCAAATATGAACTTGTACCAAAATGTTTTTCTAGCTTTAAAATATACATATTTAATTTTGTTAAAAATTAATAAATCTCTTAAAAGGGCAAGCGTTTAATCATGTCATCCCTATAACAGCAGAGAAGCCATGGCAGATATCCAAGCATTAAATAAATAAAAAAAAAAAATCAGAAAAATCACAATTCCATTCAT
>NC_091493.1:39685288-39797788 GCF_947461875.1 Haliaeetus albicilla | reverse complement strand
CACATGAACTGTTTTCTCTGATTACGTTACCTGTCCTCTCCTAAGTGAGAACACTGTCATAACTCACTGATTTAGGTAACTTCTCTGCAAGAATATCAGGCCAGATATTGCTATACATAGCTATGACATAATAAAATCTGGAGAAAGGATTTTTGTTTTCTGGAAAAAATAGTATATCCTGAAAAGGCAGGTAGCAGCTATCTCACTAAACTCTTGGCTAAGGATTCATGGTACCATGGGAAACCAGTAGGTTTCTTGAATCCAATAGCTGTGGTTTATTGCCTGCATTTTACTCTGAGAATCACCAATGATGTGCCTATTATAAAACATAGGTTTATATATAAAAGGAATTAATAGCATTGAAGTAGGAAGGAATTACTTGAACCAGAGCAGCATTTAAGTTTGGCCAAAAGTCCTCAGCACAGACTGTAGCCAGTTCAGTTACTGTACAGCTCCTCTCTCCTGTCACATTTTGAAATAAGCCTCTTCTTTCTGTGACCACTGTACCTATGCTTTCAGCTATTTCCTTGCATAACGATAATTTCTGTGGGTAAATTTGTATTATTCTGTGCATATCATCCCCAGTCAACCAGGTTTCCTAGTGGCTGTGCCAATGATGGTAATTAGTTCACTTTGTCCAGTGACCTGCTGGCAGACACATTTTTGTCACACTGACATCCCTGGTCTGCTCTCTGCCAAAGATGGTTTTAAGTTTTAATAGCAACCGCTTTAACACCTGAGCTTGTCCGTATGGGTATGAAGCATCTTGCCTTCTGCAATAACAAATCTCTTTAAAGTCGCATTCTATCTAATAGCAGAAATGTCTCTCTCCTGGTGATGCTGAATGAACCAGAAAGATGCAATTTTTTATTGGCATCGCAGTGAATTTTTGGACTTGTGGCTATGGGAAAAAAAAAAAAACCCCAAACAAAAAGGCCTTTTGCCAAGCAAATGTTCATGAAAGCCAAAGGGACAAGATGAACCTGAGGTATTAATGTTAGGTTTTTACTAACTTTTCAGAAGACAGCTGAATTTTAATCAAAATTTTCTGTAGGTCATTATAAGGTAGTCAGTGCTGTCTTTTAGTTGAGTAAATAAATAGATTTTTGATTGCAGTTTGAATAAATGATTAAGTTTTGTCCACTGACTCAAAAAAAATTAGTGGGTCCTTTTTCTAATCAGACAATTCTCATATATAAAGAGTGTATCCTGCTGGTGTCAATGTGATCATATGCGTCTCCTGAACCCTACCTTAAGGCTTCTGTTAGAAATGAGCTTGACCAATCCCACCAATTTGAACAAACCAGGATCACTGGTGATGAGAGATTAAAGTTTGTGATAATTTCAGTAGTAAGAAGCTGAGAGCAAGGTTCAGAGGATTCTGGTTTAGATGCTGAGACACAGCCAGCTCAGGAAAGGTTTTTAACTTTTCATTGTCAGCTGAGAAACATTTACAAGGATTTTTAATATGCCGTCATACAACCTGGGCAATACAAATGTGCGCCCTTTTCAAAAATACACCTACATTTTTTCCTGAGAATCACTCACTTGGAAACCAGCTACGACGAAGGAATATTTAAAGTTGAATTTTTAGCTGGTGTATAGGATTTTGTTATATTCATTTTCAGTAAAAGGCAACTGGGAAGTGACGTGATGCATAAAAGAACAGTGTGCTAGAAGCTGATGTCTACAGGAATTTAAAAATCACAACTCTCAGATTTTCAGTGAACCATACGATATTTTTGATCAGGGGAAGGAAAGACTTAATATATCTGCTTTACATAAACCTTCATTTGTATTGTTGATAACAATAGTTAGAAATCTCAAAGCTGAAGCAAACCTTATTTAAACAAAGAATCTGTCAATTCTGCTGATGTTTTGATTGAAGATGCAAATTTCATTGCAGGGGTAGATACTGCAGACATCCAATATGCACAGACAGTTGAGGTCTGCATGTGATTCCTGCAAGTATGTCCCTCCCGTAACTCTAGCTTATTGCGCAAGGAGAATGGCAGAAGTGGTGGGCTGTAAAATATGTTGGTTTTTGTATTTGTGTTCAGGAAACCACTGCTTTTCTGCATCAGGGGAAATGGCAGCACAAGTAAAGGCATTCTTAAAACTATTTGCTGGTTTTTTGCTTGCTCAGTGCATGCTTTTTAGATCAGATATCTGTGAAAATTGTGTAGAAGATGATTCTTAGACACCAGCTCTGGCAATCCCCCTGCCTTGAGTTCTGGCTGGCCCCAGCTGCTTTCTACCGCGCTCCTCTGCATGGCAATGCTTGGGATAAACGGCCTGAAGGGAAGGGCACTGGCAGAAATTCAAATAACAGCATGTTAAGAGATTCAATTCTGGTTTATTTGTTACTAAAAGTTGTCATCAACTGAAGGAAAACAGAGCAAATCTTTGCTAAAAAAGACGATCAATGCAGTATTAAAAAAATGCAACCTTCATTTGGAGAGCGTTGTCTTGCATAGGTATTCTAACAGCCTTTGGTGCCACACTTAATATAAAGCCCACAAAGGTTTTCTCTGTTAGAACAAGCGTGTTGTAACCCTACATGCAAAGTTATGACTTTTGCAAAATTTTGGTAAGGAAGCTTGTACACTAATGAGCCTGGTGGACGTGGTGGCCAGTCTGCTTGTCTTTGGTGTATTACTTGTGCAAGGCAAAAGAAGAACAGATCAACCACATCAAGAGTTTCCCCAGCTCCACCCTGGTGACTTTGTTCTAAGGATCAGAAGCAAGGAGAGATTTTTATTTCCAAAACTTTTCATGATTGTTACCAAACTCGCCCCTATTTACCTATGCGCTGTGGGATCTTCAGCACAGAGCTGTTTTCTAACTGCTTTCTCAGCTTGCCCTGAAATTTGACTCGTTCATGCTAGAGAAGGCAATTTAAAGATTTCAGTAGGATCTGGGTGGAGTGAGCTGCGTATCCTCTATGGACAAGTTAACGTAAACCAGGCTACTGGTGAATCAGCTCTAGACCACCAATGCCTTTCCACATATTAACTTATATTAAAAATGGCTGGACTAGGTCTGACAAAATGTTTTGCTCACCAAAAACAAAGAAAAAAACCCAGTCTGCCTTGTGGTCTGCTGCTCCCTCCCCTCTGTAATAAAAGCCCTGAACTGAGGCTGTTGTTAAGAGTTAAAATCTTTGTGACTGGTTTACTGGAAAGCTCCTTAGACAGTCCTGATCTGAAAACATGCATCACTTCATTCTTTAGTACAAAAAATAATATTTCAAATTGTACTTTGGACATGATGTCCACTTTTTTGGCTCAACAAACAAGCCAGAAATTGTTTTTAGATTTCCTCCTTGGCATTCACAAAGTTTTGCCTAAAACCCTTGGAGACTTGCTGAGAGATTTATTTATGTGCATTGCAAGGAGCTTGCCAAATAACTTCAGCTTCATGTTTTTTAATATTTTTCTAAATTTAAAAATTAATAAAAAGAATAAACTTTTGGTTTAGTCATTATTAATTATGAATATTTCCATCTATTCTGCCTCAAATATCAAAGACAAACAAAAGCTAAGATGCTTCTAGGAAGTTAAAAATACTGGCAAGTGCCCTACCCCTGTTATGTTCATGGGTTTCATAGAGTGTTTTCCATTATTTTTTTGGTGACACTTTCTCTACTTTATCAAAATTTGGAGATCAGCTTGGAGGCTTCCTTTTGAAAGAGTTGTTGGCTAACTTGCTTCTATTAACTTTTGAAGTGCTTTTTGGAGGTGTTAGAAGGAAAAAAGTAGTTCTGTTTTAACAAAAAGGACACACTTTATGAACTGCGATGTTTTTCCCTTCAAAGTAGGAGGAAAAATTCCCAGACTTAAGTAGGAGTAAGACCAGATTTGCCCTCCTTTCCCATGTACGTAGCAGAGCTGAGGACACTGTAGCTGAAATTAGGGTTTACTTGATTTGTCTTATAAGTAGTAAAAAATAATTACTCTGCTCGTTTTGTGGTTTTGGAGCACTGTGGTTTGCTTCAGAAGTCTGGGACATCCTTTGGTGTTCTAATTTTGAGTTTTATATTTGATTTTATCAAGTATTTGATTTAATTAAAAGGTTAGTTAAAACATATTCTGTCCGTATCAGTTAGGCATAAAAGATAGCATGCTATTTTCCTAGCTGAGCCTCTTTTGCCATCTGTAAGGGGTGATATATATTTATGTCTACTGTGCAAATGAGAGACTGATAATAGCATGGCAATATTAGATACGAGTTTTTGATAGGGATTTTAATATAGCCACTATATCAAAAAGCAAAATTGGAGCACTAGAAAATGTCCGTGGATATGCTATACTATGCTCTGTGGATACTACACTAATGTTGAGCAAACTGTTTATCACTAGCATCGTTTGCTTACGTGTGCACAGCGGGTTAAATGAACCACTTAGGGCAAAACTTGGTCCCGGCGTGCTCACTAGGACCAAGGAGTAGCCAAAGTATTGAACTAAGCCTCTAGTAAACTGATTTTAATTGTTTTAGAATAAAAATAATTAAGAGGAAAAGGTGGCAGAAGTTAGTTCCCCAGCATTTTTGTTGGTTTTGTTATTTGTTTATTTTTTTTTAAGGCACGAGATGTGTACCCATCAGGGGACCCAAGAGTAGGACTTGTGCTCAGATCTGCTGCTTTCCTCCACCCTAAGCCTTCAGAGCTCTGCTTTGCCATTCGCTACCTCCAGGTTGAAAGCAACTTGGTGAATGCTGTACCTGGGAGCAGGAGCGAGGCAGAGGGAAGGGGAAGGTGTTATTTCAAAATATTCTCCCGGCCCCTTCTCCACAGCTGCCCCAGGGCGCTGCCTGCAGAAGGAGCTCGCTCCCTCGGTGGGCAGGAGGCAGCTCGCTGCGGGCGGCTGCAGAAAGCGGCAGCTGGACTTTGTTACTGGATTAAGTAGAGTCATAACCGAAGGTAACGGAGAAATAAGTAGGAATAGAAATAAGCCCGGCTAAAATATGGCTTGAATAATGTCAGCTATCCCTCTTCAGATCACTGTTGTTTTTTTTTCCCTCTGAACTATGTTTTGTGGTGGAAGGATATTGAAACAACTGTCTTTTTTCCTTCTCTTTCCCCATCCCCCCCTTTTACTATGTAATATAAAAACAAAGGAGTATATTGTATTAATATGAATACGTGCCAGAGAGAGCTTTATAGGGTCATTAATACATTTCTTGGGAGGTCAAAAGACATGAAACCGAAGGGCTTGTGCCTCACAATAAAAGTGAGGCATGTATTGTTGGCCCAGGAAAACATGCCCTGGAGTATAATATTTGTGTACTTAAAAAATTATACTGGCAGAAAATACAAGGGCAGCTGCAATGCTTTGGACTGTGCGTAACAGAAGTGACACAGGTGAGGGCTGGAATTGAGGTTGTAATGGTGGGAAAATTGGGCTTTTGCCTCTTTTTGGTTCTTTATGAGGTAGAAAAAATTGTCTTAACAGTTTAAAAAACATTTTTCTCCTCGCGTGCGTGTGTTTTTTGTTTTTTCTTTAAATATGAGAAACTCCGGTCACCTGTATACTAGGCTCTGGGTGCATGAACAGGATATCCCACGAAAATCCCTGGAGAGGGGAAAAAATGAGCCACCTAATGCAATGGCTGAAGTTCAGAAAAATCTCAGCTGAGGCAGAAACTATTACCCATGTGCCAACCCAGCCCCACTCCTCCTCTTTGGGCTGTGTTGGGGTCGGGGTACTTCCCTGTGCCCCGCGGTGAGGACGGGACAGGCAGCGGTGCCTGGGGCTGGCACAAGGGACGTGGTGACATCCAGCCTTCCCTGGGGTTTACTGCTGCCTTTTTATCCTGCACTGCTGGCTGGTGCAAGGGTATTTTGGAGTACGAATTTCTCAAGGAGGGAAAGTTCCTGTCTTTCCTCATGAAAGACTGAGAACAAACTAGGTAGAGACAGAGGTCTCCTAGAGAAGAATGGTGATAGATGTATCTTTTCTGTTAGTTCTGAAGTAAAATTAAAAAAAAAAAAAAAAAAACAGTGCTAAAAATTTCCAAACTTAACTGCTTTCTTCGTCTCCTTAAAAAACCGCTCCAAACAATCAAACTCAAAGCATGCCTCTCACCTTCATTGCTGCATAACCCCTTTGCTGGCCGAGCCTATGCCAGTTTTAAGTACCTTTGCATCTGGATAGTGGGAAAACCCCCTACTTTATAACAACCTTCTGGTCATCTTGATGCTCCAGAACAGGCAATGAGTTTATTTTTGTTTTGTCCGTGTAGGTCAGCACCGTGGCCGAGCAGAGGGCTACGGCTGGAGGGCTTCGTTTCACCCCCCTGACTTCCGCAGGAGCGCGAGGCTGCCCTAACGGGCTGCGCCAGCCAGCCTCTTCCATTGCCATGAAAAGTTGTAGCTAGATGTTTGTTTAACACTCTGATGAAGGTTTTCATTATCTTACCACTAATACACTGCAGAAAATGGAATCATTAGAGTACAGCAGCATTCAAATGTAAACATTTGAATAATTTACACTTCCAGCCAGTGTTAAATGAAAGGTTTCAATCTCCGATGGAAATCTGACAATAAATATTCATTTCTAATTTTCAATAAGTAAACTTTATGACTTCTTAAAAGCCTTTTTTTTCCTGAAGTGTAATGGCAATTTTGACACTTGGGCACGTTTGGGATTAAAATTTCCCTCTGGTCAACACAACCATGAAGAGTCATTATAAAAATTAAAAGCTAGAAATAATTACGAATGTTACAATTAATAGCAATTTTGCGATCTTGATGTACTACAACCAAGAAAAGCTGTGTCTTTTCCATGAAGTTTTCCTGAGGGATGTGAAAAAAGAAGTGGAGGAAAGGAATTGCCTTGCTGGCTGTGGCCTGAGACTGGAAGGGTGCCAGCACTGAAATAATTTTGCGATAGAGGAGGCAGCAGTGAAGTTTCAGGACGTTCATTTATAGGCACAGGTTTGGAAAAGAAGGTGAGATTTGCAGGGGCGAGTCAGTACCTGCAAACCATGGGAGCACCCAGTGTTCCCATGATAGATGTCTTTCTCGATTTCCACTACGAACTTTTATTTTCAGAGGTTTATGGGCCTGTAGTAAAAATCCACTCAGAGTTTACACTTGGTTTACACCAGGTCTCTGTCTACCAAAGTTTATTTTAACAACATTTTTATGTGGCTCTTCTTCAAGCGGCTTGAGTTGAATAAAACCCGATGCACGCTGGTTTCCAATGCTACCGCATAGTTTTACCACCAGAATGATTTTTGTTGTCGGTGAGATCAGGTGGGCCATAATTATAAGCATGGGCTTCCAACACAATTAATGGTTTTTTTCAATGTGATTTAGTCACATTGTTGTTGGACGGCAAGAGTTTCATAAAATGCGGAGATGCGATTGCACAGTAAATGTGTCTACGAGATACTTCATCAGAGAGCTGCTACGCTTCGCCTTCCTCACCTGGTCCAGTGCTCTGTGTCCTGCCGTGGCCAACACTGACATATGAAGTAATGGATTTGGGGAATTATCTTCTCTTTAAATCTTATTCTGGTTACAGTGTTGGAGATGGGCTTACAGCCAGAAAATTGATGTGTAATGCCCCTTCCAGAGTTTGTAGTTAGTGATTCTGCTTTTTTGTGATACAGAAATGTCCCTACTTGAATATTGCTGCGATGTTGGTCCTAGTGATGTTCATTTGTCTGAGTTTCAGGTTGGGCAACACAAAATTTCTTTTCATCTGCTTTGAATTTGTGAGCACTTAATTGATTGTGTGCTTTGAGTCAGAAGCTCTTGATCTGGCTCATCTGTGGTGATCAGTAATTTTTATACTGCATCACATCTTCTCTTATGGGCTTCCTTCTAAGGTGTAATTGTTATTTATCAATATCTTTATATTTCATTAATAAACAGATATCCAGCCCCCCTTTGATTTTTCCTATCATGATTCTCTGAGTTCCTGGGATTTGCACAATGCTGTTTTCTTAAGACGAAGTAACCAACACTGCATTCAGCAGTCCAGAACACTCTCCATCATCAGTTTATATTCTTTAGGATAGCTCCTACAGAAACTTCTGTCTAATGTGACTGTGTGGTCCTGATTAACGTCAGTAATCCCTGTGATAGAGTTGTTCAGTAATCACTATGGGGGAAGGGAAGAGAGAAGAGAAATAAAAAGTAAAATAAGTTTTGGATTGTTCATGAGTAAAGACCATCAAACTTTCCACGAAGGATTTAAAACAAAAACAACGATACTTTCCAAATCTCCTAAGTTTAATTTTTTCCTGTGCCTGGGTTGGGAGGAATGTTTGTTCTTTGCATTAGTGGATTTTTACATGGTAATAAGAGAGGAAGGGAGAGGGAGGGGGACCACAAGGGATGGTCAGTTGGAGAAAACCACCTAAGCAGCCCGCTGCCCTCCTCAGCAACCCCGCGCCTGCTCTGCCTGGGAGCGCAGCGTTAAGGGTGAGAGTTTCATTACTCCCCTTGCACTTTTGTGCTATAAAAATTTTTAGAGCGGACTGAAACCTGACACGTTGGAGAGGTCGGACCTGGCTGACTCGCGGGGGGAGAGGACAGGGCTGGGGAAACTCTGCTTTGTGCCAAGGGCCCTTCGCACTGCCCAAGCGTGGGCCCTCGTTGGGATACCGCATATCACCATCACTTCTGCTAATTAGGAGCGGGTTTGGCAGGCATCTGAGTTAGCTGTGACATCCAAACAGTGACGGTTTCTGCTGGGCCCCGCTGCCTGAGGTGGGGCAGAGGGATGGGTCAGGATGAGGCAATGTGCAGGACTTGTTCCCACGCTGCACGTCAGTGTGCCCCACCGCTGTGCTTTGGGATGTGGCAGAGTCACTTAAAAACAAAACAAAACAAAAAGCAAAACAGAACAGTTTGAGAAACTTCAGTTTTCAGAAACCACTTCCTACATGCATATGTGTGTATACATAAAATGTTTTATATACACATCTATCTGCAGTTCTGGGAGTGGAAAAGCTGCTGTTAGACTGTTGGAGCTGCAGTTTGGTAACACAGCTGTAGGTGTGCCGCAGCCAACTTTGCGTACATTGGCCTCTGAGGGTTGCACGGCCATACTGTGTGACAGCGTCCTCCATGTTTGCCTCACTGCAAACTCAGAAGGAGAGGACTCCTGAATGTCCCTTCACACGGTCTTTACTGCTTTGCTGTGCTCTGGTCCAGAGGAGAGCTCCCCAGCACCCTCATCGGTTGTCTGTGGCAGTCGCAGAATGGAGATAGGCATAAGGTGTTACCTCTTAGCTCTCATCAGCACTGGGTTTATTGCAGAAAATGTCTAAGCCAAGGTACAACCCAGCACCACGTCTTCTTTTCCCTGGTCTCTGGTCTCTTCTTGCCCTTCTGCCTCCTGGCATTAGAGAACTAGAATATACGTTAGGAAGGAAAGATGTGTGAATTGTTTTCCTTTTAGAGCAACTTGCCTTTATAGAGATGCATTTGTTATCCTGGACTCCTGAGAAGCACCTTGCCCTTTTCTTGCTCTATTTTCCATTTCTGTCTCTTCTTCATCCCTAACTTTATTTTCTCTTTATTTTCCTTCTCAGCTTTTCTTTTACTTTACATCTTCTTCCTTTCTCTACCCATGCTCAACCTTCTTCTCATCACTCACTTGATTTAAGGTAAGGAGAGCACATGCGAAGAGAATTGCCATGTACAAAAGTTAAAGATATATATGGGATCCTTCATAATGCGGTTCACTCAGGCTGGTGATAGTGAAAAGGTATGTTTTCCCTGAGCTTGCCAGCAGTGTAAACCATTCAATTGATAACATAATACGTTTTTATGGTCTCTGTATAGCGATTTTCCATTTAAGTGTAAGTTAAATTGATGAATTCACATAGAAGCATAGAGGAAAGTTTTTCTTTTTTCTTTTGTAGTATAAATTCTACATGAACACTCCTGCCCTCCATTGTGAGTGGGTTTTCCTCCCAGCCATACATGAAATGTGCCCTTAGGTTCTGTTACAAATAGGTTTACACTGATGTGTATGGCTGCTATAAGCATTATGGTCTTGATCCTGCACTCATTGAAATCAATGGCCATGTTCCCCTTCCCTGCAACAGTGCGAGATCAGAGCCTGCAGGTCTCTCTGAGAATACAAAGGACCTCATGGCTTTGTTTTTGGATGCTTTTGCATCTATTTTGTGAATATCAGTTGTTAGCCAGATCTACTCTATCTGATACTCTTGTCTTGTGACACACAGCGTTCACATTTTGGTGCTTGCACAGGCAATTACTTAGGAATTTTTCTTTGTAGGTTATCCAATTACAGAGTTTCTAGTCTTGTTCCTGTTGGCTTGGGAGATCTGTTACTTGAGCTGAGATCTTTTCCCTCCATGAAAACTAAGCAGCACTTTTGCCAGGTTGGTTATAGAAGTGGAGTCTTCCACAGAAATAAGAGTTGCTGCAAGGAATGGCATTTGTTGTTTGGTGGGTAACATATTTTCTCAGTAACTTTCCTGGTTGGAGTGCCTGCCTTTCCCATGAAATGTAAAACGTGACCATTTGTGCTCTCTAACAGGATCCAGTGACAGTTTCAAAGTGTCTGGTCACATTTCAACGTGGCTAAGCTATAATTCACCCCTCTAAAATACATTAATCAAATACATTTTCTGCACTCTGTTTCCTAACAAGGACTCACGTATTTATTTTCTGTGCCAGCACTGCTATATTTCACATGAATTCTAATATTTCAGTAGTTGGTGAGGAAACCTCAGTCGTATGGATTTGAGCTCCACTTGGCTGAAAGGTGCTATTAGAAGTAAGGAGCTACATGTTTACACAGTATTAGCTAAAATATTGGATTATAATCTTTGCCATGTTTCATGATGAGCTAGCCTTGGCGTGTCCATAACGACAAGTTTCAGACCATCAGCTGCCAACTGCCCTACTCATGTGAGCCCCGTTTTGGACTCCAGTTCACAGAACAGTGAACGTCGAAGCATGTACTTAAATCCGTTCTGTGCAAGCACATGGCGAATCCATTATTATTCAGAATAGCCTTTAGCAGTTTTCGTAATGTGCTTCAAAGTTTAAGGCATAGTGAAGTAATGCCCTGAACTTGGTTGTTTTCTCAGTTGTAAGTTGAAGCATCTGGCAACATCTGCAGCATCTGGGCTGGAGCAGAAGCAGAGGGACAGCACCAGTTGTCCTGGATTCACCATGCGGGTGGGTTCCTAAGGATGCTGCTCAATCGCCTTGCCCCTCTACCCCTCAAACAATACTGATTAGGGAATGATGTGTTCATTTTCTGATAATAGGTGCTAACACGTCCTTAAAAATGAAAGAAAACTCACGAATGTTTGTTTTGAGGCATGTGAAACTTTTGTCCCAGCCCCACTTTACCGGCACGTTTGCCATACAGGGGTCTCAGGGTTACCTTCCTCAAAACCTTTTGTGCTGTCTCTGTACCAGAGCTGTGCTGGGAAGTGGGTCACTCCTTTGTTTTTAGAGTGAGAGTTGAGCTTTGCAGCATCTTTGGCATACCAATAAACCCAGCAACAATAAAAAGGAACAGTGTTCATTATACTGCTGTGTGGGGAGTTTCTTTAAGAGTTGGGCCCTAAATGGTTTTTAATCCCAGGATGCACTGATTGTGATAATGTGGAGAGGCAAACCAAGCATCAGTTATAAAATCATTGCAAATATGAGCGGAATAAAAAATGGTCAAAAGGATCTTGTTACAATTTCTGCTTATTCCACAAGGGTTTAAGGAAAGTAAAAGAGGCAATGATTTTGTTTGGGACTTGTTTATGAAAGATTACTTTTTGTATAGGTAAGTCAAAAGGTTAAGGAAGTAAACAGAATTTAAATACAGTCAGTTTTAGTAATTTTTTCTGTTGTTTGCCTTAACTGCTTCCTAACATCATAAAAAAGCCTGCAGCACTCAGGTTAAAAGAAAAAAACCTCAAGCCAACAACAAAAACCCGCACCAAGCCAGCTTAAAGAAGTAAAAGCTGTAAAATGTAAGATATGGCACACCTATAAAATATAATTTTGCTTTTCAGCCTGCAAAAGTGCTGTAGATCTAAAATTACAATAAATCTCCAAATGTCCAGCATGGATTACTTCAAGCTTGTGGCTTTAATGGACAACAGAGCAGCACATTATGATGCCATGATTAAGGAATTGTGGAAAAGAGTGAGAGTGATTTTGGACTTTATTTTGGCACCTTGCAGAGCTCAACGTTACCACAATTATTGGTTTTCTGAAATATGTCCCTATGCATTATTCTGATCAGATTACTTGCATTGCACAATCCTCTGGTGAATAACAGGACAATAGCACAAAATAAATCTCTCTCTGAAATTTAATCTCCATGTCTGTAGACTGGCAAGAAGAACATCCACATCCCTCTGATAAGAAGTTGTATATTTTCCTGAACGGTGGTATATTTTTGTTTTATAATTGTCCTTAATGTAAATTCTCAAGCAAGAAAGCAATGATGTCAAAGATCTCTGAGGAAAGAAGGGTTGAAATATGGGTAAAGTGTTCCCATAAGCTCAGCATGAAGAAACCCTAATTTTCTTAGGAAACTACAGGGGCGGGTGAATTTGGTGGCTTACAGAAATCATTAACCTTTCCCCTATTATTGGTTCTCAGTGTAATTTGTTTGATAATCTTCTTCCTCAGTGAATAGTAGTCCAGCTTATCAGCTAATAAAATATCCTCTCGTACTTCTGCAGTGTTGGGCACATTGTGGCTGTGATACAGATGACAGTAAAGCAAAATTACCTGCTCTTTTTGAGGTACACTTCTAAGCCAGGGATTGGAAAGAAGCCTATATTTATGGACTGAAGGGTGAGCATGTGTTTATTATTGCTTATCCACTGAGCTCCATGGACAAGCTAGAGAATAACTGTTATATTAAGAAAGCAGAAAATATGCTGTGTTTTAAGCACCCGGCTTTCTCTTGCACAGGTTCAGAAATAAACCTTCATAAATGTGCAGGTGCTTACTAATCCTTGAGACACCCATTAAACCGCCTTCAACTTGCATCAAGATCAATATATTTAGATAGGTACGGGAGGGCTTGCGTTAGTATAACCGAGTTGCCAGCGGCTGGTCTCGGGCGGGTGTCTGCAGCTGCAAAACATAGGTGAGAATTCTGCTAGGGCAAATTTTCTGCGAACTTGCTGGGTACCCTGAAAGCTGTGGCGTGCTGTGCGGGTCTGCAAGCGGGGTTGTTAGCGTTGCTCAACGGCCGCTGGATCCGCCTGTGCGAAGTGCTGAGCTCCCTGTCAGGCTGGCATACCGTCTCCTCTTGGCTGTGAATCTCTCCCCCAGGCAGCCCCAGCTCGCTCCCAGCTCCCGACGCAGGCTTGTGCAGCATGCAAAACATCATTAGCAGGCGATGGCAGAGCCTCGGTGGCACGCCGGGGCACCGCGTTAGCCTTTCACCTCTGCAGAGCCGGGTACAAGCAGAGGCTCAATTCACAAGTGAAAATTGGATTTGGGAACTTCATTTTAGCGTCCGTGCCTTCCTATCATGAAAACTGCTACGCAGGTGGGCATGACTGCCAATTCTGCTCAGAAACGCTCCAAGGCTGGGGTGGAGCACTGGACGTTGCCAGTTGAGATGAAGCTGTATTGGCAGAGGCACGGGTGGAAGTTCACCCAGCAACTGCTCGCATGATCCTGGCTCTGTTCCTCCTACGCTATCCATCCCGGTACTTTCAGTAGCTAAATAAACCCAACTGGAAGAAAAGTTGGCTTTTCTGTACTGTGTGCCTACTTCACACAGAAATTATGGAAAAGCTTATTGAATTTGTGTGGTTCAGGAATAAAACATGCGTTATGTTGAGACAGAGATCATTAGGCCCTATAAATTGGCACAGCTCCACGGAAGCACTATTCAACAGTATTGCGTTGGTTTGCACCTGGTGAAGTCCTGGCCTCTGCCTTACACGTGTGTGTGTGTGTGTGTGTGTATGTACGTATAGAGTAGCCCCTTTTTTCATGCCATTTGGGAATAGGTGAGCTGCCCTGTGTTGTGCCCCAGGAGGCCGGTGAATGGTGATGAGGAGCACTGTGCGTGCTGCTGCTGGGAGCATCCTGCCACATCTGGAGAGGTCAGAGCAGCTGCCAGAGGCAATTCTTGGGTGACTTTGCTCTGATTTAACATCCCCCCAAACCAGAGAGCTAAAAGCTGCCTGTCTTCAGTTCTTCTACTGAGCTAGTGTGGGTTCAGAGATTAATCTGATCCATAATTTGTTTCTCGTCTGCGACTGGAGTGGGATGCTCTCTCTGGCAGACAGAGTTTCCTTTCTGTGTCTTTCTCATTCCTCCAAGCTGATTTTTTTTCCTCTCTGTCTCTGCTCTACTTTGTTTCCAACAATTGTGTTTTCATCAGTTGTCAAATTTCACTGGTCAAGAGTAGCATACAATACTAGTTTGAAATAGTTTTGCTTACACTGTCTTAAAACTTCCAATTAAAAATGTAGATGGTATTTTTCAAGCTTGTTGAACCCTGCATAGTTTATCATTAATTATCATGGACTCTACCCAGAACTGATGAACATTTTGCTTCCTCCTCCCATCCTTCCCCCCCCCCTTTTCCTACTGCATTGATTTAGGTTCTTTCCAGACTTTATTGTAGCTGCACATGCAGCAATGCTGCTCCACAGCTGGAGGAGTGGCTGTGCCTGTCCCTGGGCACATCTGCATGGTGCCATCTCGCCAGGTTCACTTGCACCCGCAGGGTACCACGTAGCACTGCCTTACATGAAATGGCTTCATTCCAGTGTGAATTAGGTGTATCCGAGACTGGAAAAGCTCAGTCTGAACTGTTTTCTCAATGTCATTTTTTAGATACGGTACTGTGAAGAGGCAGGGATGAAGAAGAGGGGCGATGGTGCTCAATCTTACCTCTTCCAGGAGTGCTAACGGTGCCAGCCAGAGCAACCATCTCTTTATTCTCTGACTCTTCTGGCCTGGAAAGATACCAGCTGATGACATTTTTCCATATGCAGTGCAAGCAGCCTGGCATTTATGTAGATCAAATACTGCTCCTTTTAAAGTTAATGGTGGTTTTACTCTGGCTTTTCGAGAAACCACGGTTTGGGGGTTTTATTCAGACCAGCTGAGGATGCTAAAGCACTTGGTGGGGCTGTGAGAGTTTCAATGATACCTGGATTTTCCCAGGATCCACATCTACTCTGTCTGTTCCAAATTTGCCCAGGTTTATGTGCTACCTATGTGTGTGAAAGCATCCAGACATCTCACTGTCCTTGTAGAGTGGAAAATGCACTTAATTTATTCTGCAGAATAACATTTATCTATAGCCAATGCAGGTTGGTTATTGAAGATTCAGAGAGAATGGTTTTAATCAATTGATCAAGTTCAAAACAAAAAACTGAGAAGAGGCCTTTTGTACCAGGAAACTGCAACTTTCTTTTGTTAAGTTAGCAAAGGTATTGCAGAGAGAAATGATGCTGCTGTTTAAGTTGATAGTAAATCATCCATTCACATCAACAGGATAGAATTTCAGATGCTAGATTTCTAGGAAAAAAGAAACATAGTAAGTAAATATATCAGCATATTGCAATACACGTGATCTGACCATTGCTCGTCTGGTTGTTTTAGGGTATTGCCTTGTTCATGTCATTGAAAAATCTTTAATAGATATTATTTATAATTATATTTTGTTTTATCTTACATATGAGCCTTCAGTGAAGGAAGGTAATATTTATTCATTCAAATGATTTTAGTACTTTATAATGGTAGTTTACTGATCATTGAAGAAGAAATTGAAACTCAGAACCAGAGGGAAAATGTCTAGCAAATATGTATGTGCTGAATTTCACTATTTTGCAGTGCTTAGTATTAATGTTTCTTAATAACAGCTTGATTCTGTGACTAGTTCACTGGCAAATATTCAAATCACAGAGAACTCTATGCTTAGTTTTGTCATAATTTCTAGTTAAATATGTTTTGTAGCACTTAAATTGTTCAAGGTTCTTTATTAATCTAATTTTCTAAAATACCCAAAGTGGTCTGAAACTTAGAAATTCCCAGCAAAAGTTTTAGTAGAAATATTTTATAAGTGCCCAAGATTAAATAGACAAAGCTGATGCTCAAAAAAAAAAGATCTGCTCAGGGAAATTACATAGTTTTTTAAGATCTTAATTTCCAAAATCTTAGAAAGCTTGTATACTCTCTTAAGAATTAGATAATTCAATGGCAAAAGGCACCTAGACTTTATATACGGGTGCAGGCAGTGGAACAGTCTTGAAAATGCTTGAACATGGCAAGAGTCAACATACATCAGTGAAATGCAGGCAACGTGATTGGCATGTCTGAAGGAGGAGGAGACTTTCAGGAGAGCTTCCCGGTGGGCAGCCTCCATCCCCTTATCTCAGCAGCTGCTGCCAAAATGCCTGTTTAGTCCAACTGTACACTCAGGCTTTTGTGCTAGATCTATGTTGTTAAGTCTTCACATTTTGGATGATGTAAAAGAAAAAAAATTTGGGGGTAATTTAGCAGCAATGCAGAAGCAGAACTCTTTTTTTTTTTTTTTGTTATGCAACATGTTGTAGTATGAGTATGGGGCATTTCTGTCCAGGCATGGTTGCAGAGATGGAAAGAAGAAGGAATTGGAACAGGTTCCCTCCTTTTAAAGCCTGCTTGCTGTACAGAGAGACCAGATATAATAAATATTGATTGGCCTAATATGCCAAAGAGGTTGCCTAAATGCAAAGGCAATGGTTGGTTGGTTAGTTAGTTGGGATGCTGACTCTAATTTTATGTTTTAGGGCAAAGTAACAGTTGAGAGTTATACAATTTGGACTCAGGAGAAGGAGCTTCTTACCAGTCTGACTCCTCTGGCATTTAAGTATTCATCCTTTTGACTCGCTGGTTCGCTCTTCTAGGCTTTCTGTGCATCTATAAATTCACCAACACCAAGCTGTGAGAGGAATGCTAAGGCTGCGTGGGGAATACCTGTCCTCTTTATTGCTTCCAACATTGGCTAGGGACATCTCAGGCAGGCAGGCAGAAAGGGGACACTGGCCACAAGCAGGACGAAAGAGCACGTGCGGCGTGCCACGAGAGTTCCTGCGGCTGAGGGGGCACAAAGGAGCTGCTGTGGATGGCATTTGATCGTATACATCTCCTCCGAAGGCAGGGAGGGGGCTTGGGGGGAAGCCTGGAGCTGTGACTGCCTTGGCCACAGCCCAGCTGAAGCCCTTGAGATGGCTGAGCTCAACGGCTGGGGATCAAACCTGCAAACGTGGAGACGCTCTTGTGCCAAAACACACCTCGTCTCAACCTAGGACGTCTCAGAGACGAGGTCGTGGCGAATCCCGGCTGGCTGTGGCTGCGTGCGAGGGGACTGACATGAGAAAACTGACTTCGGTGCTGGTAACCGTACTTAGCGCTGCAAGGTCAGGTCGTTAGCTGGCTTTGTTCTCCGACATTGTTTCAGGTGATTGGGAAAATCTGAAATAAAGCAACTACCGCGTACTATGCAGATACTGATTTCCCCATAATTTGGTCATATTTTAATCTCCATTTCATCGGAGGACAAAAAGAGGAAAAGCAGGGGCGGTTTATCAATAGTTGAGCATCAAACCAGTGACAAACCTGGCTCACATTTGGGCTGTCCATCGAGCGCTCCATTGCCTTGGCTGTGCTGATTTCTCCAGCTTTATATTGTTCTGCCCTGTCTCTGCCGAGGCGGGACGCGAATCTGTGTTGCAACGCCCCGAGCACTCGTTATTTAGCAAAATCTACCATGCCAAACGAGATCTTTCCGTGTTTCCTCAAATGTTTACGCTTGGCAGCGCGCTCGTTCCTTGTCCCTGAGTTTTAGTTAGTCATCGAGAAGCGATGAGCTCATCGGAAGTAAACAGGGCTTGCTTCTGCGCAGCGCTGCCGGTGCTGCCCGCCCCGCATCCCTTTGTGCTACCAAAAGTGGCAAAACATTCCTAACGTTTTTTTTTTTTTTCTGTAAACACGTCCGAAAGGGAAAAAAAAAAGAACAATGCGGAGCGGCGGCGAGCGGTGCGTCCACCCAGACAGTTTAACCCTTGGGTCAGCGTGTTTGTATTTCACTTATTGGATTGTTAATAGATTTTCTTCATTTGTGCGAGACATTGTGAATGATGTGCTGAGGCCTTTCTATTACTTCACCGCCGGCGCCCGTGGTCCACCTGTAAGAAGATAGCGTTAAAAGCTGCTGGAGTTTCTACCTCTTGACAACATCCCAGCTGTAGACTAGCAATAGCAATCCTCCCGTGGCAGTTTTAATTATCGGCCCCGGCGATACCATCAGTAAGTGTGTAATTACGTGTCACTTTCCTGGCTGTTGGGTATGAAAAGTGGAACCAGTGAGATGATGATCGTTGAAGCTGTAGACTCATATTTAAACAATTCAAAATGTGTAACTGGCAGTGTCATTAAACAGAGAGAGTCTGACCCCAGCTGTCAGTTACTTTTCCTTATGCAGATTTTTTTTCATGCTGTCTGTCAAAAGAGCTCCATGGGCTGAGATGGGACAGAAGAGGCAGCGTAATGCAGAAGTGCTGCTCTCCTCCACTCCCGCCAAGGTGGTCTTTTACCCTAAATAAATACTACTGGAGAGATTGTAAATAAACGGCCCACCACGCAGGAAATTATATAGACTTTGGCAATGAATAAACAAAGGGAGACAATCAAACAGATATTCGACCCTTCAAAAAATATGAATAAAATCTGACTCATTACCCTGAACTTAAAGAACAAGGCTTATGGTAATTTGGGGGATTCATTACTGAAGGATAAAAATGGAATAATTTTCATTTCTCCATTTCCACCAAAAAATTTTTGAAGCCATGGCAGATAAATGAATAACCTGAAGGTTACTATTATTATTTAAATGCATATATGTATACACACACATATATATATTTATATATATGAGACACACACACACGCATACATATCTACATGAGCAATAACAATTTTTGACTAGTGCTTTCAAAAAGTATTAGGATATGAATCACTGTAACTTCAAAGTCAGCAGATGTTTAAGGTGTGCAAAGTACTAGAAACTTGTCACCTGGCCAATATATGCTAAACAGATGGAAAAAATAAATATATGTGCATAGGAGTAGGCAAGTAAAGAATATTTTTTCTGCAAATAGACTCAGAAATTTCTAAAATGACAACTCTTTGCTGACTGAGGACAGGCACACTTGTTTGACTGGGAATTTGGAACTGGCATTCCAAGAGTTAATTGTGGAAACACAAGAAAATAAATGAAACAGTACTTTACAAAAAAAATAATTATATAATAAATTGGAGGTTAAATGAAGATTAATCTGTGAAGAGAGAGAAAAATGTTTCTTTAATTTTTAAAATGTTTGCATTTCTCAGAATAAAGCTAAGTTACAGTTGCAAACAAATAACATTATCTCATACCCGTAAGACACTTTAATTTAAAGCTTTGGAGTTCACGTTGACTCTGGCAGCAGCAGTGGAACAACAGAGACACACTGGATGCTCAGCCTTTGAAAAGGCACTGCATCACACCTACTCTGGCAGATTTTAAGCAGAAATATATTCACTTTGTGTGTGTGTGTTTCTCTATATATCTGTATATAAAAGCTTTGCATATATTTCTTGTTTCAAAGACAATGCTACAGACCAGCGCATACAGTAGTGTAGGCTATATTAATTGCAGCAGTACTTTCATACTTGAAAGTAATAAATAGGCACATATTAAATCCTCTAAGGATTAATTTGTATTTTATCAGCTGTGAAAAGGGCAATTTTTTACATATCCAGACTTAAGAGGTAACCCTATTAGACCTTCATTGGAAAACAAATTCTGCATATATTTTGTAGTAGGGCTTTTTATTTTCTTCCTTTTCCTCCTTTTTCTCCTTTTTCTGTCTTTTTAAAAGCATTTCTTGTAGCAAGTGGTTATGTAATTTAATGTTGAGGAGGAAATGAGCTTTTGTGTTGCGGACAGACAAACACAGCTTTGTAAAACTCGGCCTCCTATATCTTTGCGTGAGCAGTTAACAGAAAGCCCAATAGAAAATGCCACACTGTAATGTGTTAAGTGTCTCACTTTTCTGTGGCATTTGAAATATACAGTGCTTAAGGTCATTCAGTTTTGACGCATACATATTAATATCATTGCAGATATCTTTATAGTTATATTTACAAATTATTTGCTGTTGCCACTAACGAACAGTTGCAGGGGAGCCCCCCCAGACACAGTGCCGTAGCAGGCAGTTACGAGGAGCCAGTTTTTGCATGCCAAATAGCCATTTTTCTTTGTCTTTCATGGAGTCGTCTGTAGGGTTGAGTATTTTCAAGTTCTGTTTCTGTCCTACTTGCATGTTAGCTGCAGGCGATCTGCATCACAGGGAGGAGGCAGTCCCTTGGGGAGAGCCCACTTTTCTGCATTTAGTTGGTTGCTTTGAAAGCAAAGGATGCTAAAAAAATTAGCTCTCTTTTAGGAGTGTTGGGTGACTTGTGCACAACAAACAGATTCATAGTTGAAGGCTCCTGAGTTATTATTTTATTTTTTGAAGGAAGGCGAGTTGGGATTTTTAAAGGGACACTGTGCACTTAATCTCTGCCCAAAATCCAGATGTGCTTCCAGCAGACAAGTTGGAGTTCCTGTGTGTATCCTGGCTGAGGTGGTGGAACCTCCCTTGCTGTGGGTAAGAAGAAGGAGGGACTCAGCAAAGCAGCAAGCTGACTCCTAATGCGCTGCCCAATTACCAGTACCCTGCGCTCTGTCCTTTTATGCTGGGCTTTCCGCGTGCTTTTACACGTGTACTTTGTCATTGCGGTTTAAATTGGTTTGGTTCACTTGCTGTGGCTTCCCAGTTTGCGGTCGCCAGGGGCCAAGGGCAGGATTTCTTATTCCAGTGCCCCTGTGCTTTTTGTAGCTGTCCTCCAGAGCCCAACTCCTCCCAGCTCCAGGATACACCTTGCTGCCAGTTCTTCAAGGGTTCACTAGTCCAAAAGTCCATGAAAATTTTCATGAACCTATTTTTATAGGCATGAGCAATTAAAATATTGGCTCACAAATTATTTTCTCTGTGCATTTCAAATCAAAGTTTTCCTTAAAAGTGTAAGCTGTGTGAATGAGCACTGTAAATCTTTGTTATCGTCTTGCTTTTTGAAACATACTGCACATTTCCAGTTCAACTGAATCCTTCTTTTACAAAACCGATGGCAGTCTGCGAAAAAGTTTTGCTGTCTATGGACTCTTGAAACAGATCTGTTACCATCTTTGCTGTCTCTGTCTGGGTGCTCAGTGCTTATTTGAATAGTAAGGTGACCTTAGATAAAGCAGTGTCATAGGCATGGTGTGCAGTGATGGTGACCCTATGAGTTGTTCGAGCAGCTTGACAGCTGAAGGGCTACTCAGTGAAATCATTGGCCAGTTGTGACCTCTGGTCCTCCTCTCATTGTCAAATCATCCAAAATCATACTTACAGTCGGCACCCACTATATAAGATAACATCAGCGTTGTGACCCTTCTTTACTGTTAGCTATCGATAAAAAATTCAGAGCAATATCTTGCTAATAATAGCAAGCACTCTAGGATTGTCTGTTGAGGAGACAACTGCTATTTTAAAGCAGTATCCAAATATGGTTATGGGAAAATAACTATTTTTGCCTTATGAGATCAGCACAACCACTTCTGTTTTGGTATCGAAAGAAGAAAAACATACTGTACTACAAAGATAGTCATTTTGGATATAGTGGAATAAAGTCCAATGGAGTGTGGGGCCGGTGGAGTATTTCCTATGTATGATTTCAATAAGGAAGTGGAGATACAGTAAGGCATGTTCTGCAATGGAAGAGCAGCCAGCTTCTCATGATACATACTGTCCGGCTTCAGATAGAAGTGTTGTGCTTGCACAAAGGCTGGGAACACCAATACCGTCTGCAGGATTGCCGCTGGTGGCACTGGGAATCCAGTGGGCACCAGGATAGGAGACTATCGCGGTCGATACCTCTGAAATACAAAGGACAAGATTCTGGTTTTAGCTGATTTAAAATAAGGTTGAAAAAAATTACAGTGGCTAAATCCCATGAATGCAGTCAGGTTAGTACTTATGTGATTAAGGGAAGCAGGGTTTCTCTCAACAGTGTTGACCTGAGATTGCTAAAGTGTTTTTATTTCCTTTGGTTTTAATATGTCAATAATTGCTGCACTATGGTAATTGCTAACCACGTTGGCTTAATCATAGATTTTCTTCATAAACTTATTTTCTTTCTTATTGAATCGGACCAACACGGTAGTGTTTTATGAATGCTTTAGGACAAAATGTACAACTTTGTTGCTTTATCAAAGAATGATATTCAAGTAGACAGGACTGAGCAGCTGTGATGGCTTATTTGTGGTGTTGCAATGCTCCCTCTGTGTTTGCCCCTCAGCGGATGGTTTCCCTTTCTGACTTTGTCACCCTTCCCAAAGCCATGGCTTATTTCTCTCTCAGTTTTTGCTCGTAGCAGAACCAACCTGGATGCTCTCATGATGGTTGCCCTATTGCAAATAATAGCAAACAATAAAACAGCTTAGCTTAATATTTGAAAACTATCTTGAAATTATGAAGCAGGGGAAATACTTTGTTTATCATGGTGGAAACTTATTAGACAAGTACCCTTGGTGCATGGAATATATATGCTTTTAACAGTTTTAATCCTTTATCAATTATTCATTTGTGAAGGTTTTTCTGTATTTGTACAGTTTGTTGGATGGAATAGCAAGCATGCCTTTATTTGTCTAACAGTTTTGTTCGAACTGTATCAGATAAGATATTTAACACACCCAAACATATTTAATTTAAGAAATAAAAAGCCATTCTTTCTGTGCGGTTTTACACATCATTCTTCTTTATTACGCCAGGTTTTGCTCATCATACCATATTCTTCCTCAGAGGACAGAGACAAATAACCATTCTCCACAAGGACAATGTGTGTGTTGAATGCATTTTAAATCCTGCACTTTGTTATGATTGCAACCAACATTTTAAATATGCTGCAATCAAATTCCAAAATGACATGAGAAAAATGACATCAGAGAATAAATCTATTAGGCTGCTCAGGCAACAGGAATGTTTGAGCTGGAACATACTTAGCTTGAAAGTTAAAGATTGAGTACAATGTTTATTTTATTTGCTTAAGAGAGGCAAGCCTAATTCATCCCTGTTGTGGAAATCAATGGAGTTACAGTATAAATATACTCTTCAAATATATTTGGCATATTACATGAGTTAAATAGCATTACCTAAATATAGTTTAGCTTTTAAATATCACATGAGATTACTGATTTACTTTTACATCGTGCTAGGTTTGTTTAAACTATTCAAGGGTCTCACCCATGACATACATAGTAATTCTGCTTATAGGCCTGGAAGAGGGAAACCAAAGCCAAATGAGCTTCCTAGTGGAAGTTGTACGACTGGCAAAGGCTGGGCTGCGCCTGGCTGCGTAGGTGGAGACTGCAGCAACATTGGGGATCAGATGCCTATAGTCTATTTTATACTTTTCTGATTTGCTTGATGCATTGCAGGAACGAGATCCCAGCATATGTGCGTTGTATTTAGTCATGGTGCAATGAGGGACTTTGGAGACATCTGAATAAACAATTTCTCTTGTTGCAACTGCTTTGATCCCTTCTGCAAAAGTCCTGCAGCTCTCAGGCTGTGTTTGGGACAGGGTTTCTTCTAAGCAAGAACAGGAATCCAGGGAGGAGCGAACACGCTGGGGTCAACCTTACGGCTGGATTCTTTCCTGGGGCTCTGATGGACCAGACTCCTGTGTTTTGCACCATGTTTCTCATGAGTGGGCTTCCAGCTAGGCTAGAAAGTCCCTTGAGTGGTCATTTACCGTATCATGGACTATTTCCTTGTGTTTCTTACTGGTAGAGAGGAACATGAGCTGTTGGATGAAAGATCTTGGAGAAAAAAAAAAATCCCATGGAGATTCTTGCTCAGAATGGTTTAGGTTTTGAGAAGGAAACATTTTTATCCTAGTAGGATCACCCATCCCTGGGGTGTAGTAAATACTTCAGGAATTTCTGGGCTTAGTCGTGCTGCTTTCTGGCTATGCATTAAGGTATTAGTTCCTGTTACTGTTGGTATGAATATTCCTTATACATCTTCCTGAAAAATTCCCCTTAAAGAAAATAAATGATGTCTTACATTCAAAGTTCTTAAGTGAGCATGGCTGGGATGACGGATTTAGCTTGTCTTACATGAAAAAAATAGAATGAAATAAAGTGGTATTCAAAAATGGGATTTGTTTGCCTTCAAAATTGTAGCTCTAGTTTTCTCCAAAGACTTGGAACTGAGCAGGTGTTGCCTAGGTAGGAAAATTTCACTTAAAGATCTCTGAACTGTCCCAAACTGAAGTCCATTCTCATCCATAACGTAATTTAGCCCTTGACAGATATATAGAGCTCTTGTAGCTTTCTGTTCTTCACAAAATCTCCCGAGCTTCAAGTCTCACTGACCAGATGGGTTGTAATTTGGCCTCTGACATGGCACAGTCCTGCTGGAGGGTGAAAATTACCTGAACTGGCCAACGCCGAGGTCACACTCCCGTCTCCTTGAAGTCATTTTCTTTTTCTCAGGCTCCTGCCTCCCATTTCCCAGCACACGGATCTCTGTTTTCTGCATTTTGAATAGTGCACGGTACCGAGACGTGGAATACTTATCCCCTCAGAAGTCAGATATTATATTTAAATGGCTTAAGCCTCTGCTGAACATCAGTCACAGGATTGATTTAGCCTTAGCAATATCTGACTCCACAAGTAAGATACTGAGATTGCCCCGTGTAGGGCAGATTGAAATACTTTGTTGGATGTCAGGTGTCAGAAACAGCAATGCATGGCATATAAATGTGCTTAATTAAGGAGAGCCTTGAGTGCTTTTCCAGACTGAGACCTCATGGCAGAACAAATATTCATGCATATTTTCCATGCCTTAATTTTGGGGGCAAAATAAAAAAGGAATAAAGATATTTTAGAAGAACTCCATCCAGCCACCACCTTCCCTAAAGCTGTTACTTCCTCAGACCCTTATGCCTGAGCGAATGGTGTGAATATACTTTCCTTGGGATGAAGTGTGGGAACTTTTGCTCTTGTAAATAACAAAAACTGCAGAGATTTTTGTGTTAGCATTCTCCCTTCCTTCTCTATTTTAATTGAACTGTGTTCTCCTTGCTGCTCAGACATCTATCTGAGCTCCAGAACAAAAGGAGGGGAAAAGATATATAGAGTGCATCTAATTCTGGAAATTACTGCCTTTTCTTCAGTTGGTTGAGAAGAAGGGATTGCTTCTGACTGTTTTCCTTTCCAGGAGAAGTTTTCTTTGCTGGTTCGTCCGTGGAGCCCTGGCATGGTGTCCCAGTGGCGCGGCCGTACCAATAACCACCAGGTCAGCAACATGTCTTGCAAAGAACAGAATTTACCCTTTCACCTTCACATCCTCCTCCACTCTTGTACACAGCTTAATTTTTTATTTTTTTTTCCTTCTGCAGCAGAAGTCATTTTTTGCAGGTGCAAAAAGGAGCCTTTCATTTTCCCCATCTTAAGAAAAAAGTTAGAAAAAATACGCTTTCCTTACTGAAAGGCAATATTTTGCTTTTAGCACTACTTTATGTGCAGCATTTTTTAGCTCCTCTAATCTTAAATTCAGTACATGAATGGATGGATAATTTCCTCCCTGTCAGTTTTTTCATGCTTCTGAATTATTTACTACTCCCGCAACTTGTAGCTGCGAGTCCACTTATTTCTCGTTGAGCTGTAGCCATGCCAGAAGCTCCCCTTTGCCCGCTGTCCTGGGGGGCTGCCTCTGTGCTGCCGGGGCAGGCGAAGCCCGGGATGCTGGGCAGCCTTGGAGGGGTGCCCAGGCAGGACCCCCCTGGCATCCTGCAGAACCGAGTCCTTAAGTAACACAGCCTGAATCCAGCTAATTCGTCTTCATCATTCATATCTCCCAAATCCTGAATCATTTTGGTTGCCCTCCACTGCACCTTTTCAATCTCCACAATGTCCTGCCTGTAATATAGTGACCAGAATTGCACACAATATTTCAAATATACTCCCACTAATGTCTTATATAAAGTAGTGCCAAAATAACTTGCACTGATTTATAATCCTTACAAATATATATATTTGTTTAGCTGCTGTTGTTGTTTTTTTTATTGCTGCCAAACATTGAACATATGTCTGGTGGTCTGAAGGCCTGTTAAAGACAACGAATGAATCACATTTTCTACATGACAAAAGAAAACACCTTTATTTTTTATCATTGTCTAGCTTGAGTGGTGATATAAGATAAATTGAAACAACAAAAGGAAAAGAGAGTTTAGGAAAGTCAAGTAATAAGGCATCAGGTTATAAATGAAGTCTTCCAATGCCTGAAGTTAAAAAGTATCCACAGGCACTTCACACTTCTTAAAAAACAAATAAATCACCCAACAGGGTGGTGATAACAACCTTGTGTTTAAAGTACGGAAGCCTACCCCACCCTTTGGGGAGGATGCAAAGAATATGACAGAAGGTAAATGGGATTTTTTCACAGGTTTTGGCCCCAGGAACACGCAATGCAATGTGTGATGCTAATGCACAGAGTAACCCTTTTTGGGGTGTTGATGGTGCTCTATTTGTGATGGTGTTGGGAGCTATGGCTTCTTAATGGAAATGAGTTTCCAACAGTTGCCTTGCATCTGTTGGGTAAGATTCTGGCCTTGGTTTTGGAGTCATACCATTAATATTCTGAAGTAATGCATTTCAATAGTGTTATTTACAGTAAAGAAGAATTGTGTGTAAATATTTTCAATTCTGTGGTTCATAGAGAAGGAAGCAGTACATTACCAAAAGGTCTTACTGTAAAATGTACTAAAACATCTCCCATTTCCAAACTAGCCAGATCAAGGTTTACCGTTTTGTAGAAGACATGAAAACAAACTTGCAAAACCTCAGAGCAAGTAGGGTCAAGGTGAAATTACTCTGAGAGGGTGCTGGGAATGGCAGGCCACAGAAGACCTGCAAGTATTTTCCCTTAATTGGTACAGCAAGGTTTGAACTCTGCTTGTTTCCAGTTTAAGAAGAAGTTTTTGATGGCTTCCACCTGAATCCGGTCTGCACTATATAGTGCATGTGACCTGCATTAATGGCCTCATTTTCCCAAGACAACGCGATGCTATTAATGTATTGTACCAGGTTTTACCTTGGCTAGTGGCCATTATGGCCAATAAATAATGGCTCACGTTACATCGACTCCTGCTAAGGTCTTGGGACATGAAATTCATGTGTGCTACCAATGTAGATCGAACGTAACCTTGACATTAATCAGACAGGTGGAATTTAAGGCTTCCCCAGGTCTTCCAGTGCTGCTTTCGTAACAAATCATGAAGTTCTTCTGTAGTTTTCTGGTGAGGTTCAATATAAAAAGCCCCACACCTTCCTTTTCCTCTTATTGTTTGGGGGTTTTTTTAATACATTTAGTCTATTAATATGACCATTATGGTGTTTACAAATATCTCTGCCTTCGTAGCGCTCTCCTGAATCCTAAATGGGCTCCTGTTTTCCGAGAGCAAACAACAAATGGAGCAGACCTTTGAAGAAACCCACCCTCGATTAATAGTTAATGATGGCTCAGGAGAAGGAACAAAGCCCGTACGATGTGAACACGGATTAGCCCTTTTATAAACATGGCCAAACAGTTTGTAGGAGCGCTGATGCCCGGGAGCAGCCTGCTGTGCCTCCCTGCCGAGACCAAGGCCTGGCAGCGGGTTCGGCATGGGGGGCCGCTGGCCCCCGGGGTTTGCGCCCCGGCTGCTCCCTGCTCCCAGAAAGCAACGAGCTGGTTGATGCAGGAGCATCCCCTGCCGACCAGCGCTGGGCAATAATTGCCTCTGCCAAGGACCCGGCGTTAACCCTCCTTCCCCTAATTGACCGCGAGCTTGGCCAGGGCTGATGCCCAGCACGGGGCTCTCGGCCCCGCACAGCTTGTGGGTTGCGTTTGGGTTCAATTTACAAAACCCAAAACCATTAGTCTGCTTTCCTTTCCAAACGCTTGGGTCTCATCCTCTTGCCTAGCATTGGGACCTTCCCGCGGGTGTTGACAGGGGTCGGAGCAGAGGCAGGGCTTTGGAGGTGAAAGGCTTTGCATCTCCCTACCCTCCGTCCTTTCTCGCACAGAATATTTTAAGTTTAGGACTTCAAATATTTCTATTAATAAATTACTATGCATCATGTCAAATTAGCATTGCCATTACTAAAAGATTAATAGCGACAATGCGTTGTGGCACTCCATTGCTTCAGGGTAATTTTCTTTTGTTCATGCTTTGGCATAATATTGTATAGCAGAGCGGCAGAACTACGAAGCATAAATTTAGCCACAGCCCCTCAGCAGAAGAGGTAATCCTAATCACAGCAGAGGGTTAGCAATTAGCTCCTGCTGCCGCTCCGCAACGAGCGTGCTGCAACCTTCTGTGAAGGTTGCCTTCAAACCGGGATGCATCAAGGCTAATGCCAACCGATATCCCTCACACTTCGCAGATAACAAGATGGATCCCGACGTTTATATGTTTTTATTTACTAAGTGCTCGGGAGGAATAAACAACGATAATTTGCATGTGAAGCCTTTTTATTTTAGACCTTGAATAATTGGTGGGTTAGCGATGGTGTATACACTTAAGTGTTCATCATGCCAACAGTAATCTTCCCTTTCATAAATTCTCCATCTTAACTGGAGTTTACAAGGGAAGAAATTACTCTCGTGCTCATGTCCCTTTCCATTGCGCTTGTAAAAAGGAGTAACTTTTTTCCCCTCTACCTCCTCGGGTAGGGACACAACAACAAAGCAATTAAGCAACGTGTCTTAGTGGATGCAATTTAAAATAAAGGGTGGGAGTATATCATGTGGCATCATTTTATCTAAAAGGTATGCACAAGGATTTCGTACCTGCAGTTTAATGATGGGCAGGGAGAGGAAAAGCTTCTAAATCTCATTTTGAGACACAACCTTTTTTATTTTTTACTGTTTTAACAAATGACTTTCACAAGTGGAATTATTGCGTTATCATCTATTTGACTTCATGCTGGATATATCCAGGAAAATATCTTCATGATGGCACTGTTTCTTGCTTAAATATCAAGTATTGGTATTTTTAATGTTTTTGTAAACATTATATATTTTAATACTTGAGAAAATGTATCTCATAAATAAGCTTTATTATCTGTCAAAAAGGATGAAAATATAACTTTACATTTCTGTTTTAAAGTAATTTTAGTGCCTATTAGCTATAAAGTAACAGTTATATATAATTTAGAGTATGTAGTCACTCGAAACAACTTGACATTTTCACACAAACACAGAACCTTAATAATAGTCTTGGGATTTCATTGGAAGTATACACCACTACAGGATATTAAAATAACTTATGGTGCACTGTAATTCTTGTTTTGTATTTGTCCAAGTAGTTTTGAAGCATGCTATAAAGTAGAAAAATAAAAACCTAAGCTCCAAAGTCAGCTAAGCTGCATTCTTAAAGTTATAGCAGTCTTTTCATATTAAGTATGATTAAACCAGCTGACATTTCTAGTTGTCATCTTTCTCTTCTTCCTTCCTATTAATATGCTATGCTTAAAATGTAAATGCTCTGCGTACTACATTTTTTATTTAAAGCCCCTGCAATTGTTTGCTTAAAATAATGATACTGATTGTATGCATTCAGGGATCATAATAAGAGCTTGACAACAGTAATTTACTTGTTGATCTTAGAGTAAACTCCAGATTTGTGCAATGAAATACTTTGCCACGCTCACACGCAGTTGAATGCTGCCGTCTTGAACTCGGATAGCTCCAGAAGTCCAATGACACTTGTGCCCATTGTTCTGCAGCCAAGGACAAAATCAAAACCATGAGGGCAATGGTTGGAGGTTCACCAGGCTGACCAGTTTCTTCTTGAAATGATGTGGAAATAAAAAAAAAAAAAGAAAGTTTTTCATGAATTTTTTTTAATAACCCTACAGAATTTATTGTGATTAAAATTTGCCCAAGATTTAACTTGTTCTTTTAATTGTAAATGAGGTGGCACGTGGGTAGGGATTAGGTGAGTGTGCAGATGTGCACAAAAATTAATATGAACTTAGAGGAATAGCCTCATTGCCATAAAAGGGCTGACCAAATGTTCACAGATGGAATTTGAGTGGACCCTTATTGAATAAGCCAGTAGGGCCCACTTGGGTCATTTCTGCATCAATCCCATGTAGTCTATTTGGAAAAGGCACAGTCCAGGCCTTTTCTACAGTAATTATTCTCATGCCTGATCCATTAATTTTTTAATTTGCATTAGGGTTGCTCAGTGACAGCACCACCACTATCAACAAGAAGAGAATTTAAAATGCAGTTTGAAAAAGATTGTGTGTGGCTATGCTGATTTTTTAACCTTCCTTACTATAATATGGTTAGACACAGAAATTAAGTATGTTAGTATTGCAGTCAAATGGAACCCAGAAAATCTTGCATATAACTAAAGGTCTTGCTCTGTCAAGAAGCTTTCAAAACCTGGTGATAATTGGGGAATTTGAAATAAGGACACAATCTGGTGATGTAAAAGGAAATAATTTTAAAATACTACCGCATATAACCAATGTTTCTTTCCTCCTTTCCCTTCCATCCCATGCCAATGTTTATCTCATTCTTATTTTGATGTTGCTTTTAAACTGTAGAATTTATAAAATTGCATATGAAAAACAACCCAATCCATAAGTTTTTCTCTTTATAACATTCTTCCCAGGAGTCCCACTGAATTTGTACACAGCAGAAGATCGCAGAAATGAAATGTAATCATTAAACTGTGAAATATGGAAATATTCCTAACAACATAGTAAAGCTGACAAAAGACTAATTTCAACAAAACAGGTTTTAAACAGTACGTCGGGGTATAGAAGCACCTGTTACGTGCATTGAGGATGGATGTCGTTACCGTGCTTGGGTATAGGCAGGGAAAATCAAGGAACCCTTGAGCATCCCTGTCCTGCACTGGGCTCCTGTCACCACAGCCGTGTTTCGTAGAGGGGCTTGGATCACCCTTTCCCATGGAAAGGCAATGGAGGGCTCAGAGCTCTGAGGTTTTTTGCCAAAGGACTCCTTTCCTCCATGGTCTACAGCAACTCTTCTTTGGCTTGACCATAAACATTTCATCTCTGCCGTGACTAATTTGTCTGAGGCCTTGTCTAAGCCTTGAGAGCTTCCTGAGCTTCGTAGGGCTTAATGTGAGTCAGCACATAGAATAAAAGCAAACAGAAACCACTCTGAAGAGTTCCTGTCGGCCAGCATAAAGCCTTGTTTGGGATTTTCAAAACTGGGTTGTGCTGGCTTGTCTCCACTGCCATGTAGGTTTTACTACTGAATCAGTCATCACTTCTTTCTTCGGCTGATTGGAGCTGGAGCCCTTTATCTCAAAATGTCTTATTGCTAGAATTTGTTAGTTTGACTAAAATATAGTTGTGGTCCAGAGCAATTCTGATTGGAGTTTGGTTTTGCAAACTTGAAATATGGACTCTGGCCCATTTCTAGTTCTGTAGGAGTTAATCTCACTGCCATATGTTTCCATAAATTGAAAGCATCTGGTCAAATAAACAGGAAGATTGACTACTAATAATAATGTATGTATTTGACAGATACGTGGTGCTTTTTGTTTTGAAACATCCCTGATGAATCCTGCAAGCTACTTCACATCTAGGAGTCGTTTCACCCATCCCCGAGGTGGGAGCCAGCCGTGGTTCAGCCACACAACAGAAGCCCTTCGGAGAAGAAAAGAAGAGGGTTTCTGGAGCTGGTTGAAACTGGGTGGGTGGTTTGGACACGCAGAAGGTGTGTGTCTTCCTGGACACTTGGTGAGAGGGAACCGTCCCCCTCTTGTGTGAAATGTGCATGGGCACCTCCAAGGCAGCAGCTCGGACCGTACAGCCCAGGGCACGGCATCGGCACACCGGGCATGGTCTTGCCAACCAGTGCTACTCCAGGGAGAGAGAAGAGGTTCCTGCTACATCAAAAGCACGATTTGCTGAAACGCTTTATATTTTCTTAGTGATCTTTCTATCCAGACTCATTATGCTAAATCTTATAAAGACCTCCAGTCCCCGTCTGCTTTCTTTTTGATCTTCTCTTTCTCCTCAACCTCTGTTTCCACACCATTTCCCTTCTTCTGCTGATGTCCTTGCAATAGCCTTCTCCGAATTACAGACAAAGAGTATGAGTAGCGGATGAATAAAGTAACTCGAGTAATGAGTTTGTGGGGGATAGCAGGACATGTGTGGTTGAATGTCTCTCAAAGAAGTGGTGGAGAAAAGACTGTTTAGAATAAATTTAGGACTGTAAGAAGGCCACAGTCAAGGATTAATGTGCCTAAAGTAGATGGCTAAAGATCCTTCCTATTAAATTTCATGGGCTTGATTTCAACATTATTTGTACAAATGTTTTTCAGTTGAGTTCAGTAAAGTTAGCTTTGAGTTATATTTCGGCAAGCAGGATTCAGTGCCGTATTTCAGGCAGAGTTTCGGTGTCCTCTTGTGTGCATCTCTTCTGGAAGAACAGAAAAGAGACTCAGTGCAAGAGACTATACAGATATTTTGTCTCAGCAGTGAGCTTTCTTTCATACAGTAATAAAGCTGACAAGCAATTTGCTGTACACAGCTGTGTGCACTTTTGCCGTCCCATACCTTGGGTAAGGGTACGTTATTGTGTGGTTTGGTAGCAGTGTAAGATTTTAGCATGAAGAATGACCCTTATTTTAAAAGTGCCTAGCTTTTTTTTTTTTAGTTTTTTTTTGTGTCCTTCATAGATTTAGAAGTAGAATTAGATTTATTTAAGAAGAAGAAATTTGGTGTTGGCAATACCAGTTGTTTGCTTCAGACTGGGAGATTCACTTAATCAGGGCAACTTGAGAATACCACATGAAAGCTGGAAGAACAGAAGCAGCACTCTATACGACATTGCAACAATTTACCTCTCTGAAAATCAGAAATCGCCCGTTTGCTGTTGCAGGGGAAAAGAGATGGATACTTTTCTTTCTTACTCCCTAGGATATTTTTTTCCTGCTAATCTTTTACTGCTGGTGTAGAGGGAGGAGAAGTATTTGTGTTATCGAGAATTGGGTTGGATTTTTGAAGCTCTAGGTGTTTGGTATAGCCCACCAAATGCCATGGGAGCTACAGGTTCCCAGTATCTCTGAAATAGCAGCTCCTGCTTGTGTTTTATGGGGAATGTGTGGTAATATTATCTATTAAAGTTCAGATTCTCATACCATAACTCAGATTGACTGGTACCATACTATAGAGGAAGTATCATAAATAGCAATCTAGCTGGTGAAATTTGGATGCAACTCAGTACTGATTTTTTCTTTTGCTTTGCTTGCCTCCTTTTCTTTACTTCATGCCTTTTTTATAGCTTATAGTTGAGTTTTTATGGTATTGTTGGGCATTTTTACATGCTCAAATATGTGGAAATTTATAAATAAATAAAGCAATTCTGGAATTGAAAAGCACAATAATATGAATCACCTGGCTGTGAAAAAGGTATGTAATCAAAAACTTGTTTTGCCGCTACCTGTCTGGGGTATAATTTCAAAATGTTTAAAAAACATTCTTTTTTTTCTTTTTTTTCTTTCTTTTTTTTTTTTTTTAACTGGGTCTCATCTAAATAGCTGAGCAGGAGGGAAAAACATTAGAATATTGATCAAATAAATAGGCAAAAGGAATAGAAAATTAAAGTGCCGAATGTCAGCAGGAGTGTGATAAGAGAGCCCATGTCTCTGTAGCTAGGGTTTTGTAGCTCCTAAAGGCAGCAGGTAGATAAAGGAGCGCATGGAACCAGGAGGAGTTCCCTGTGGGACTGCAGATGACATTGTAACAGATGACTCCAGATGACAATGTAAGAGGAGGAATGGAAAGAAATTATATTAACAAACTGTAGTCGATGGGTATAATAAGATTTGAACTGCTGAATAACCGAACCTGAAAGACCAACATATTTTTCAAGATGGTTTAGAAGGATCCCACGATTGAGTATGTCAAAAGCTGCAATTATGTCAAGAAGTATTACAAAGGATGGATTCCCAACATCAGATACAATAAGTGTATTATTACAAATCCTGATGAGCAGAGATTCACCGCTGATGAAAAAAAAAACCCCACAAAACAAAGCCACAGTGAAACTTTTGTAATAAATTATATCCTTAAAATGTGTGTCTTATGACTCTTCCTCTCTCCTAATAGTGATAGCAAAAATAGATTTAAACCTGCTTCACTGATTACTAGAACATAAGGGGATTAAAAAATCCATTTAATACTTTTCTAGAGTTTTAGATAGTCATAACGGATAATAATACCTTTATGATATTTTTCAATATGTGAACCTAGCAGAGGAAAGATTTTTCTCAGAAAACTATCAGATATTGGCTCCAAGGGGTGTGCTGTTGGATAAAGATTTTGTTTCCCAAATTCTAAGACTGAGAGAAAAGCACATGAAACCATGGATTATTTTTTTTTGTTGTGGGAAGAGGTTCTATAATAAGTCTATCAGTTTTCTGGCATAAATTTGTCAGGGGAATAAATGTGTCTAATACATATTTTTGATGATTGATAATGGTTTTCCAAGTCTGCTAAATAAGGAAGCAAGATATTTTCTTTCTATGTTTAAATGTTGGGAAAAATAGCCTGAGTGTTATAAAATGACAAAGACATCACTAGTTCAGAGTTTTTTGAAGTTCTGAAAATTTTAGCTACATTTAGTACACTTGCTAGTTTTGTCAAGGACAACAATGTGCTTAATATTAGCAATCCATTTTTTTCTTAGTGTGACTCACACTTGCCATATGTAAATATTAAGAGGTTCGAACACAAAATCTCCATAACTCCATTCCCAAACTAAAATAGAAAAGCCAATTCTAAAACATCATAAATCCAAGATTTGGGTCTTGTTTTTTTGCCAAACATGCTAGTGATTTGCAAATCACATTGTTTACGTTGTTGGGTTTGCTGCTATGTGCACATTGCTGCTTCTCCTACACGCCTTCCAGTAGGGAGCAAGGGAAAAGTCTATTGAAGGTCCAAATGAGTGACTATGGCTAGAAATGGGGAAAGGTTTTGTTCTGAAACTGGTGGGATATTCAGAAGTAGCTTAGCACCATGCTAATGAAAACGGTTCCACGAAAAATGAAAGTTAGGTGTGTGATGACTGCTGAAGATATGCCAAACACCTACTGGCAAAGCGCATCTTTAAATACCATCAAAGCTCTTGCTCTATTTGTACCTTAATTTAGCATTTGTCTTGGTCCCCCTTTTGCCCCTTTTGTTTGAAAATGTCTTTCTGCTGAACTTGCAGCTTTGGTTGCTGTTTTGATAATCTGCAGTACTTGAAGCGGCTCCGATAAATAGAATTTGCAAGAGCACTGGATGAAAAAAATCTATCTTAATTAGATGCTTATTGAAATCTAGCACAAACTGTATATGAAACATGATTTCAAAACTGAAACAAATATTTTTATATTTATATATACTTACTAATATATATACCTAACGCCAATGTCAGCTACAGCGTTTCTCAAACAAATGGGAAAATGGAAACTCCTGCTGACCTCAGAGCTTTTCTAAAATAGATTTCTCAGATGATTGTAAAAATCTGTAGTAGAGTCATTTTGCAGTAGCACATAACTTTTTGTTCATTGAACTTTGTGTGCAAAGCATGACGGTGTATAGGAGGGGGACATCTCCTGCACAGATACAGGATTGTGCTCACTGTTTGCAGTCTTCTATTTTTGTCACTGGTGTCCTGTTTTATGAAGCAAGATTCTTTTTCTTAGTGTCTGATATGATGTGATATGCAATATAATATTCAGTATTGAATTCCAAGACTTCGTGTTCATATTGTTTCTCATCCATGTTCTTACCTTGTGAAGAATCTAATAAGGGAAAAAGCTTGAAAACTTCATATTTTACATTTTCAAAAAGTCTTTTTCTGATGTGGGAGAAGAGAAATTGGGTCAAAAAAATAATTTATTATTATCTGGAAAATGGCAAAATGTGGTAGAGGCAAAATGGGGACATGAACCCTGAGAAATTTTATTTCTTCTGTGTTTTCATGGATTTGATGGATGGACCACTCACTGGATGAGGAATTGGCTGGATAGTTGTACTCAGAGAGTTGCGGTCAATGGCTCGATGTCCAAGGGGAGAGCAGTGATGAGTGGCATTCCTCAGGGGTCAGTACTGGGACCAGCGCTGTTTAACATCCTTGTCAGTGACATGGACAGCGGAATTGAGCGCACCCTCAGCAAGTTTGCTGATGACACCAAGCTGTGTGATGCGGTTGACACACTGGAGGGGAGGGATGCCATCCAGAGGGGCCTGGACAGGCTTGAGAGGTGGGCCCATGCGAACCTCATGAAGTTCAACAAGGCCAAGCTAAAAGTCCTGCACATGGCTCGGGGCAATCCCAAGCACAAATACAGGCTGGGCAGAGAATGGATTGAGAGCAGTCCTGAAGAGAAGGACTTGGGGGTCCTGGTTGACAAGAAGCTCACCATGACCTGCCAATATGCGCTGGCAGCCCAGAAAGCCAACTGTATCCTGGGCTGCATCAAGAGAAGCGTGACCAGCAGGTGGAGGGAGGGGATTCTGCCCCTCTGCTCCACTCTGGTGAGACCCCCCCCTGCAGTACTGCCTTCAGCTCTGGGGCCCCCAACATAAGAAGGACCTGGACCTGTTGGAGAGAGTCCAGAGGAGGGCCACCAAGATGATCAGAGGGCTGGAGCACCTCTCCTACAGAGACAGGCTGAGAGAGTTGGGGTTGTTCAGCCTGGAGAAGAGAAGGCTCCAGGGAGACCTTATAGCAGCCTTCAAGTACCTAAAGGGGCGCTACAGAAAAGCCTGAGAGGGACTTTTTACAAGGGCCTGTAGTCATAGGACAAGGGGTAATGGCTTTAAACTGAAAGTGGGTAGATGTAGATTAGATGTAAGGAAGAAGTTCTTCACTGCGAGGGTGGTGAGGCACTGGAGCAGGTTGCCCAGAGAGGTTCTGGATTGTTCAAGGCCAGGTTGGATGGGGCTTCAAGCAACCTGGTCTAGTGGAAGGTGTCCCTGCCCATGGCAGGGGACATGTTGGAACTAGATGACCTTTAAGGTCCCTTCCAACCCAAACCATTCTAGGATTCTATGATACATCTTCCTGTCTGGTTTGGTTGTCACTGATTGTATCTGCTGCCAAACTATGCAGTCTTTCCAAGCACATGTTCCTGCCACCATGCCTAAATCTTATGCTTTACCTACATATTTGCTTTGCATGCCCAGCTGGGAGGGTCTTCTCTGAGGCCAGCTCCTGCAGAGGTACCTGCCCTTCTTGACCCCTCCATCCCTGCTTTGCTCTCCCGCAGCCAGGACCGCCGTCGCTCACCCCAAAGTGCATCTGCTGGGAAACGGTTAAATAAAGTTGGGTTTATTTGTGGAGGTATTCCTGGAGCCAAACAGCACACAGGGCCAAGCAGGCCATAGCATCCTGGGTGGGGGGACTCTTCAAATCCCTCCTGAGGGCTTCTTCCCAGGAGCAACAGCTGCTGCTGAAGCTGCCTGCACAGGATGGGTGCTTGGGCTTACCTTGTCCTCCACTCCATGCTCTCGCTCCCAGTATTACACCAGAGAGACAAAGAGCCTTTCATGAATGTAAATTTCAGTAGAAGTTATTATTTTTTACTTTCATGGAGGAAAAAAAAAAGAAATCGCAGGAACAGTGCGGCTTCCCCACAAATCTCCAACTAACCCTTGCACTCAATTAATCTTCATGACCTTCTAATGCCCCGTGCCATGAATTGTACCTTGAGGTTAGAAAATAGGTCTCATAGTAGTTCCCAGCGATTCCTATACAGCTTTTGTGTTCTGAGCCTTCAGATGTTGTTGATTTGAATTTGAAATTTCTTTCATGCATAATGTCTTGATCTGATAGAGCTTTCACTTTTAAAGCTGAGCTTTAATTTGTTTAATCTGGCATATTCTTAATTATACGAGCTGTAAATTTTATTGTATTGTAAAGCCCTGAAATACACGCATAAAGATGCAGCGCCAAGGTATGATTGATTAACAGGACCGTCTTGCTCTTGGGTGTGACAGTAACATGCACTGGGGAAGATGGGGGATGCCTGGGAAGAAAATGCTGGTGCAGAAACACTGTCCTACAAATGCTCGTGAATCCGTGCAGTTAACTTTGCATTAGCTGCACATGGGCCAGAGGCTCAGCTGGGATAGATGGGACTGCTCTGTTTCTGGCCCATAGGGTTTTAGGAAACAGCATAAAGTGGGAAAGGGTGAGCTAAATTTAAAAAAAAAATAGGAAATGGCTGAAATATCTTCCCGATGTCTTGCTGGGAGATTGGCTTCAGCCCCCATGTCATTCATTATTATGTGGTTTCCGGACGATGTTGCCAGGACTGGCGCTGCATGACGATTCATCCTTCAGTGGCTATTGCCTGCGCTGATGTTACCTCCGTGAAAACGGGAAGAGCAGCAGCGCTAGCAGAGATGGTAACATGCTAGAGCAATGAGTGAGGACACACAATTATTTCATTATTCATGCATGGGATCTCAGGAGACTTGCTATGAAATTTCAGCTTCAGAAATACCAGGTTTTTTTCTGGTGAGCCAAAGAAAGTGCTCTGCTAGCTTAGCCAGTGGAAGTAATCTTGCAAGGCTTGGTGTCTGACACAGGTCAGGAGAAGGCAACCACACAAAAGGTCTTTGATTTTAAGGCAGGACATGGGGCCATGCTTTCCACCCTGAGTGATCCCGTAGTACTGTTGCTGAAGCGTTGAGGTGGAGCTGGGTGCTGTTATCCCTGTTCTGTGCAAAAGGAATGGCATTATTGGCACAGTTCGCTTTGCCCTGCTCTCCAGGTGGTGGCAGGAATCACTAGTGCCTGAATTTTCCAAATGCTGGTCAGTGGTCCCTGGGGAGATGTGGAGGGGGATGTCTGTATAATTTCCATTCACCCGTCTCTTCCTATATCTTTGTTTAGGAGGCTGCTCAAAGCCGTGCCAAGTTTTGCGTGCTGCGTCTGTAACTTCGGTTGCACGCTGCCTTTCATCAGGAACTTTGCATGGTCTGTCTAGCAGGCACAGATAGTCGGCAGTCATCTGTTACCTCCAGATAAAGATGGGACAGTTTGTTAAGTGACTGATGACATTTGCTAAGTCTTCTAAGTATGATTAATGTGTAAAAATGTTTAGCCAGGTGATAGGTAAATAGGAAAAACAGAGGCACTCTCCTCCAGCCAGTTTTTGCATGTCCATTCATGTGCTTTGATCAGAAGGAAAGGTTATAGGAGCTTGCTGATAGCCCGAACCACTGACTAAGAGAAAACAGACATAGTCAAGACATATCAAAGTCCCAGGTCCTAGAGGTGTATGAGTACACGAATGTCCCCTCTCCTAGAGAAAGTAAGACTACAGCCTTAGCGGTTGAAGAGAAGAGGCTAAAAAATGTGACCCATTCTGTAAAAACTTGTACAATCCAAAGCAGGTACATTCATAGCTCCTGCAATTACATGATTTAGAGAATCTGATTCATGACTTTTCAATGGCGAGAGATGGAAATACCATAGTAGATATGATTAAAAAATCAGCAATATATGCATTGCTTTTGATTGCATAATTGCTGAAGTGCTGTAAGGAATAGTCTCGTTATTTCTATGTTAGATGGAGGTCTTCAGCACATCCTACTGGTTTGTTAACAGTGGTGCATTGGGGGTAGAAGACCATGTTGGGGTAGAAGACCACATCTGGCCACCTGACTCTTTTTGTTTAGGAGTAGAGTTGCATTAGTGGAAGTAATTGTTCTGTCTGCACGCAGCCTAATGTATAGCTAGAGTTCGACATGCACGTAATGACTTTAAGTCAACTGGTATTTCAATACTTACATTGCCATGGCATTTCTGAGTACTTCGGTCTTTAAATGTGTGTGTGCACAGTTTCAGGTTACCTGTCTCTGAAGGCTCTTTGTGCCCCAGTAGGCTAATTTAGTTCACCAATGGTAAATTAATTACTCTCCAGCCTGCTATTTATTTTAATATACACAACAGAGAAGTATCATATAGATAGGCAGATAGACAGCCTTACAGTATTACTGACCTGGCAGGTAGGGGCTCAACTTCTGGGTGTCCTGGACATCCACAACTCGCTTTGCAGCCAGCAGCTCTCCGAGGGCTCGCTGCTTCCAGGAGCTGCTCACTACCATAGAGCCAAGCCCAAGACACACCAAAACCACATTAAAAGTCCTGCAGATGCTTTCCTCTTCCTTGCACTGAAATATATCTTGCTTCTGTCTAAAGGGTTCAAGTCACTTGTGATCTCATCCTGCACAGTTGAGTCACTGGGGGACGTGTCATTGACTTAAGAAAATGGATCACACGCGTACTGGAGGATGTGTCATGCAGTAGCTCAAGCACAGCAATTCCTGAAAATAATCAGAGGACATAAAATTGTTTTGGCCAGTTATGGTTTTCCAGATAACCCTTCAATTTTACCTACTGTTTAAAGGCTAATATACTGCTCACTGTTGCTGCTGAAGATTTGTTCCAAAACCAGCCATCATTTTTGTACTTTCATGCATATCTTCAGGAAATGATGAAAATATTTCATTGCTAACCAGAAAGGAAAAAAAAATCAACCAGTAAACTTGTGTACAGTGAGATAAAAATCAGTGTTTCATTACTTATTTATTTATTCATTTATTTAAAAATCTTTAACCAGAAAAATTCATTAAGATGCAATATCTCATGTACAATGATGGCCTAGGGACGGGAGATGGATTAAAAAATGTAAATACTATTGGGTCTAATGTGCGTACCATTAACACAAATATGAAATTAATGTAAAAGTTTCTGACAGTACAAACTTAGTTTTAACTCTTTAAATGTATGTTTAAAATACTGCGGAATGGTGGTAGGCTTTGGCAGATGATAGATGCAGTAAACAAGTATGTCTCAAAAGAGACAAAATGTCAGCAAAATAATTGCCTAGCAGTACTTCATATCAATTAATTCATTTGTATTTAATTAAACGGAGTCATAACAATTGGCTGCTCTATAAAAGCCCCTCAGCTCTGGAGTCTTCTATGCCTTTTCTTAGTTTTCTGGGGCTGGATATTGTTAGCCTTTTTGAATAATTCAACCCAGATCTATTTCCTAAACAGAAAATCTATCTTTGAGTTATTCCCTTTTCTGCAGGGAAGTAGCAATAAACAGTAGCTTTGTGCGTCTTATAAATGACAATGAGGGAGACTAGGGATGGGATTTCGAAAAGTACTTGAAACTCAAAATGTTGGGGTTCCTAAATCACTTAGGTGCTTCTAAAGCTGTACATTATCCAACATGACTCCAGTGAATTCACGCAGAGGGTGAGCGCATCGCTGGCCTGGCCATTGCTATAAAGCCCTGGCAGAAGTGCAGCCATGACATCTGAGTTCATCTAAACCTTTCCTCTGTGGTAGTGAGGTTCATTTTATGATGGATACTTTCTACATCTGCTCCTATACATGGCCAGGTCTGCAACCCCTTCCAAACAATCTCCTGCTGTACTCCCTCAGAGCTATCGAGTATAAACGTGATCCATACATCTGCTGAGGAGACCTATTGATTTCAATGCCTGTGGTTGGGAATACACGAGTGTAAGCCACCCAATCAATCTGTTGAACAAATCCCATCAAACAAGGGTTTGGTGGCTGCCCTTACGTGTGCTGGTGGCAGTGGTCCACATGCCACCTCCCATCTCAGCCCTGCACTCCTGGCCACCTCACTCCCAAGGGTGTCCTGGGTCTCCACACTCGAGCAGAGCCCCAGTGTGGTTTTCTTTTCCTTGTCAGCAACTATGTCTCTAGAAAGCAGCAGTGAAAATGATAGCTTTTGATTTATCCAGTTTTCTCTGTCTGCAGTTAGAATAAGCTACTGTTTTAAACTAAACGATGCTTGCTGAATGAGGTGGCCGAACAGAGTATTATCTGTGATTGTTTTTATTGTTTATTGTTTTATTGTATCATTTCCTAGCTAACTCACAAAATCTGATAACCTGTGGTGCCTTTCTCAGCCATTAGCGCAAATTAACAAAGTTCATCACTAAACAAAAAGTAAATAATATATCAGCTTCCATCACATGTGCTATGAGGTATCATCTGTTACTACAGTACCTCTGGAGACACTCATCACTGTGGTATAGGACGGCTGACCTAGGGAGACAGTGTGATTTTAAGAATAAAACATGAAGAATGTGGAGCTGCTTCCTAGGTGGATGTTGTCAGCTGCTCTGGGGCAGCCCGAGATGTGCAAGTACGTGTTTTGGGAGGGTCCCAGCCATAAACTTTTTGGTGGTAAATCATTATGACCAGGAAAATATTAATCACTTGAATGTAAATACTAAACTGGCACAGATGTTAGTGCAGCAAACTGTTATAGTGCGTCAATTCTTCCAAAGTCCAGGCTGACCTACCACCACGAATCTTTAAAATAAGATATTTTGAGGGGAACATTGCAAGGTTTGCGGCCGTTAGTTGCAGCATCTCCCCAATGGCGTTGGGCCGATGCTGTCCATAGGCTTACTGGGATGGTTCGCCCCTGCCTTCGGCATAAACTGGAGGTAGCGTTTGCCAAGGCGGTGGGGTTGGAGGCATCTAAACATCACTCCGGAGGGGGGTGAGAGTGGTAGGAATCTGTCCCTGGGGTCTACCCCTCCTTGGGTTGCATGCGCTGTAGGTACCCCCTGCTTCAGGAGGAGCTCCCCGTGTGAATTTACAATTGCCATCATTTCTTCCCATTTTTGGCCTCCCCGAAGAGGGAAGCTCTGTCGTGCCCTGCGTGGCAGTGGTGGTGGGGAAGGGTTAACCCCTGTCAGCCCCCGCCTCTGCCTGCTGAAGTGCCTTGTTTGCAAAGGATTGATAGAGTACCCTTGAGAGAAAGATTCGCATTTTCACTGTTCCGTGTCAGGGAATGAGGTTGTGTGATTTTTGTGTCATTTTGCACTACCATATTTCTTCCATTAGGAATTCTAATATTTCACAACCTCTGTCAAGGAAACTGCTACTCCTAATGCATAAGGCGAATGCATTCCAGATGGCCTCGTAATCCAGTTCAGGTTTTTCACATACATTATTTCAGTTCCACTGCGGGTCCAGGCTCAGGTTTGCCAAAGCTGGTTTCATGATTCATTTGCAACTGCAACAAGTTAATCCCAGAGCGAATAGCTATGTCCACTTCAGGTGAATTCTTCTTGCACGCTGGCTCCAGACGTTGGCTGGTAAGAGGTGCTTCCAAAATAGCAATTTATATTCAGCATCCTTGTGCCAAATTCCTCCTCTCCGAATCCATGGCCAATGGATCAAGGAGATGTTTCTAAAACAAGAGGTTCTTTAATTTATGAATAGTATTAGCTAGCCATTGAAACGGGTCCAGTTCAATGAACGCATTTTAAAGCATCAAGAAAAATATTTAAAAGGGGAAAGCCCAGTGAGCTATGCACATAGAATATTAAAATTTAAAATAATTCCATGGATTGAATCATCATTAGTGCTCATCTTCATTAATTCTCAGGCCAGCAACATAAGCAGTAGCAAATAAGCAAAGTACGACTTTATGCAGCTTTCCCGAGGTTTGTAGGGTCAGCCTTGTTTTCCATTTGTTTCCTTTTATATTTGTTTTTTCTTTTAAAAGAGCTTTTGTATTGTGTTGCTTTACACTGTTGTTTGTTTGGGAATTTCCATAAGGTTGTGCTGGATATTAAATAGAATTTTCTATTTACATTTTGATAGTGAAACATTTTACTAGGCATCGCCCTAGTTCTACTCATCTGTTGTACCCTTGCCACAGCCGCAGAGAAGCCCAGCTTGAGACAAAGCTGTCTCCGTTCTTTTGGTCTCCTTTTGTCTCCAACACATTTGGCTCCATCACACTAGCTGAAACGAAATGATATTTCCTGAGCACTGACCTCTTCGACACTTATGTGGACTCAGCATCTTAATTGCTGTTAGTGCGAATCATCTAAAGCTGGTGCATAATTTCTCGAGAAGTTTATAGGAGATCTACAGTAGACATTTACTCTAAATAACAAAAATAAAGAAATCCATAAATCCCATGAAACTTTCCCCTACTTCATATTAAGTTGTTTATACAAGGAACTTCATGTCATAATAACACTTTTTGGCCTTTGTTTGATTGGAAATTTCTATTAAACTGTTATGAGAAAATAACTTTATGCTTCAGGTTTTATGTTTCAATTTGATTAACAACAGGCTTTTACAAGGACTCTAGCGCTGCTGCCTATACTGTACGCATCCAGCGTTATTGCACTAGTTGTTTTTCTCTATGGAGTGGACTTTATCAAGAAAATTATATTTCCTGCATATGACATTTTGGAAACGTATTGTATGTCATATCCCTGTCTTAAACGCTGTTAGTGCGAATCATCTGACTCTGGTTTACAATCTTTGTACTATATTTATAGCAGACCGTTGCTCTGTAGTGTTCTAAATTTCCTGCTTATGATGCAATGGCAAAAGTCATTAAACATTAGCAGTAATAGTATTTTCACTGTAATAAAGTGTTAATTACTTCCACATGTTAATCGAGTTGGGGGGGTAGAGAGATTTTTGCTATTGTTACTGTGCCTAAAATAATTTCCATGTGATAATTTTCCAGGATATCAAAAACTGAATAATTATGCACTAATTAAGAAAGTAGAGCCTGCTCTGGAGTTAAGACTGCATTAATTTTAATGTTTTTACAGTCCTTTAATTGGGGAAAGGGCTGTAAATTGAGAGCTGACGCACTCTCCTACCATAAGCAGGCCTGCCTTTGCAATCTGCCTCCTATATACTGCAACCCAAGGTCAACACAAGTTTGCAAAATCCCTCTGCTCTTCATACGAAATGTATTGGTGGTGAAGCGTGCATCTATCACTCTGACAAGCATTTAACTCTCCAAGAGCACATGCTCTCACTTCTTAAATTATTAATTGCATTAAATACATTTTCATATCGCGGACTGTTTGCTACAAACTGTTCCCGGGCAGGGAGAGGCGGTCCCCCCACAGTATGAGTCAGTTCGCCTTCTGTTGTTTCGGCTGGGAAGGGCTCGGTTTCGGGAGGCTGCCGCTGAAGGGCCTGTGAATGAAACGTGCTGCACTACCGAAAATTGCTGGAAAAGTCACCCTTGCAAAGTCTTTTTTTTTTTTAATGTTGAGCAGTTGGCTTCGATTTTCCTCCTCTCTTTTGTTCTGCACTAATGTCTATAAGTCCATATTGTTTTGGTTTGTTTATACCTTTACACTTATCAGCTCGTGCAGTTTTCCAGGGTATTCTCCCTGTCACACCATTATCACAGGCAATGGCATCATCATCCGCTTCATTATCATCTCTGGGTCATTCCAGCCCAGAATGGCTTCGTGTTACAACTAAAAGGAGGAATCTGGCAAATGGATCATATTATCTCTCTCTCTCACTCCAGCATTTGAATGCATTATACAAGACGCAGTCTTTATATTAACAGGCATCATGACCTTTGCCTATAACATGTTTATTTTAGCAATACTTGCTAGTGCTGCTGGAGTTCAGCTCCTGCCAGTTCCTGATGCTATTGTAAGCCCTGTGTTTATACCGGGCTCATGCCAAATCAGCTCCCAGGCTGCAGAAGAAATGTTAAGACCCAGGTGGGAAAGCGGAGCTGGGGAGGCAGCTCTCGTCCCTGCCTGCCCACCGGGTGCCCTGGGAGGGGGCAGCCCCCGGGGGAATGTCCTGGGGGGCTGCTCCCAGCCCTGCCCCGGGGAACGGTGCCGGCTGCAGAGGGACCCCCCTCCCGCAGTCACCTGGGTCACCCGGGTTCAGACCTGGGAGCGTTGAGGGGGGCTTGTGGATGGCGGAAAATAAAAGTTCGCTGGACCGGGATTTGCAATTAACTCTTGAAACGTCACGCCCGGATTCTGACGGGAGTGTCTTCTGGTAATCGAGGTTTGGTGCAGGCAGGATGCTCCAGGTCATTGAAAAGTATGGGATTCACATCGTTTAAAAGCAAAGATTGCTTTAAACCAGCAGAGATTCAGGGGAACACTTGAGGGCATGGGTTCGGGGTGTGGGTCCCCAAGTTAAGATGCGGCCAGAAACAGTGAAGCCTTTTCACCCACTGCAGGGATGAACTGCCCACGGGAACCTTCAGCAGACTTTGGCACTTGTCTGTGACTCTGGGCTCACGTTTGGTGGAAGTTTGAATCTCAAACCTTCTTCTTGTATCCCCTCTCTTCGTTTCCATTTGGTCCTTAAGGAAAGCACCTCAGGCATTGGTAGAAAAATTAGAATATTTTACTAGCACGCATGTGTATGCTTACTTGATTTACTTGCAGTTTTCTTACAGTTTAATTACAGTTCTACTTGAATATCCCTTCCACGGGAAGAGTTTTGTAAAGTGATAGGAAACCCATCACTTTCTACACATTTTTATGGTACCCTTTCGGTACCTCAGGCAGATCTAAGCACGGCTGAGAAATGGGAGCCCGTCTCCGTCTGACCTTTCCTGGAGACCTCGTTGGACAAACCCTGTCTAGGGCTTCTTTTAAAATTTCCTCAATTTTCTGCTTTTGTGCATTTGGTGATAGCAATACTTTAATGGCATTACTGCTGTCAAGATCAAAGTATGGCATCTTTTCAAAGAAGTAAGTGTAAATGTCTTGATGGTAGGCATAAACATAGATCACCTTGAGCCTCCTCCATGTCATTTCCACCATAAATATTGAGAAGATTGTGGACACTTGCAAGTACTGCGGGACAAAGTAAATTCGAGACACTTTTAGAGGTGTTTCCAAAGTGTGTTGATGCATTTTGATGCATTTCCCTCCGTAACAACGTGAAGCGACATAAGCTAAGATCAAGTGCCTTGGAAGCATCTTTGCAGTTTACTGCTCTCTGCTAAAACAGCCCAGAGAAATCACCCCTGCCTTCTGGAGGTGATGGTTTGAAATGCAGAGTGCGTGAAAGTCAAAGTTAAATTTCTCTTCGTCCTGCCTCCTAATGAGGGCACATACTGGCCACGATTTGCTTTACAGGATGCATCGGACGGTCAGGCACAGAGCAGTGGAAAACTTGTGGGTGGAATTGCAGCCTGAAGTGCAGATTTCTTAGCTGTTTTTGAATAATATTTCTTACACCATTTTAATGGCACATTCCTTTGAGGCAACATAAAGAACATTGTGCTACAGTTGGTGCTTTTATTGCATCTGTTCAATGGTTCAGGTGGAAGAAGTAATATTTTTCAATGGCCAGCATACTTTTGTCCAGTTGGAAAACTATGAAACATCTCTGCAGAGATCAGTCTACCTGCTGTTTAAGAGGGAAAGACTGTAGGAAAGTTAACAAAGACAAATCGTAGAAACGCCAGGAGAAACATTTCTCACCCAACTTTTTTTTTTTCTTTCTTCTGCTCCAGTTTCTCTATTACCATTGCATTAATTAGAAATTTAGGTAAATGACATAAGTGCCCTAATTTTTTATTTCTGCCAGGAGAACAATTAGGCCATTAGAAGTAACAAATGGTCTGCACGCATGTTGCCTGTTGAAAATTTCAAGCTGCATTATTTCTGACACAAAAAACCACAAATAATAGTTGTTTTGGCCAATTTTTACCATAAGCAATGTCAGCTTTAGCAGATGCAGTGTACCATTGGCTTTTTTTTTTTCTATTGTCATGGCTCATTAAAGTATGCTGACTCTTGTGGATTCCCATTTCCTTTAGGTAAATAGTTATTTACATGAACTGCGACATTTTTCTTTGGTGACAATTTCTAATTGTTCAGGCAACCAAGGGTGATATATTAACCACTCTGAATAAAGCTTCACCTATGAAATAAATTACTTTAAATTAACTATCCTTTCAAAAGAGGCAAAATTTCCAAATGGACAAATTAGACCCTTCTTAGCCACATATGGTAAGTGTTTTAAGCATTTCCCCACTGGTAGTTACTCCAGAGAACAATTCTTCATGATGGAGTGGAAGACTTCTTAACTCATTTGGGGTCCTTTTCAAGCCAGCGCTTGCCAGCGGTGTACTCTGAAGGGCTCACTTTGTGGCTGAGCACCGCGCAGGATGCGTTATGTGCGGCTTTAATAACTTTGTGCTCTAACATTTTTAACTCTCACCATGCTATATTGGAGACCAGTGGCAGAAAAGCCCCTGCCCTGGTGCCCGTTTGAGTTGCTCGCCTTTTTAAGTGGAAATTTGATTTCCAGCATTAGCTTTTCTGAACAAGGTGCAAGTACATCCGTACACCACAACCCTTTTGCTGATCACAACTGCCAGGAGGACCTGTAAGTCTTCAGTTTGTATTTCTTAGCTACAACTTCTGTTAACAGACCTGATTCTGCTTTTACTTATGCAACTAAATTGGGAGAAATCCCACCAGAGGCAGCAGGCTTACACTGCTGTGAAACAGTTCACCTGAGTGGGTATTAGGTTTATTGCAAAGATTGATAGTTTAAAAAATATCTATAGCCTTTTATGCAGAGTAGACGTGAACGGGATGTCACCTCCTTCAGGTCAGAATTTTAAAAACACTTAAATGAATTTGAAAATGTCCGTATACAGTTTTTAGGCACCTAGGCAGCTTTAAACATTTGTACGCCCTTACAAACTCATGTCCTCTGGACTTCTGAGTACCTAAGTCCCATTTCAATGTAACCTAAGGCAAAGCCACTTAAGCGCTTTTGAAAATGTTACTGACATAACTCTTTCCCCAGTGTCTGAGTCGTGCCAAATATTGCAAGATAGAAACCTAAGAAAACATGTTTTTCTAATTTAAGTCATAACTTGACCACATTTCAATGTCCACATTTTGTATTTAGAAACTAAGAACTTCTTACAAGGAAGCATCCAATCAGTTTAAATTATGCTTAGTTTGTTTTTATGGTTTCCCATGACTTTTTTAGTCCAGTGTAGTTTCCCGTTTCCCACACATTAGAAGTCAGTATGTCAATACATTGGAATGTATTAGGCTGTTTAGCATAATTTGAGCACGCTTTTGAAATGGTTTCTACTACAAAAGACCTAGATATTGTACATCCATTTTACAAAAATAGCAAATTAAAAGAAGATTGTGTTTTCTGTTTGTATGGGAAAAATTTAATTAAGAGTTATTTTGGTACTAATATTTACTCTACAAGAGTAATTAAAATAGAGAGATCAGTAAAATGGGTGTAGCTCTAAACACATGTTCTTGCTTTGTTTAATTATGTTGATTAGGTTTAAACCCCAATTTGGCATCACCTCCCTTGTCTTAATATGTTGTTGATGAAACCATGTGGAGACCTGACCTTAATATAATCGTGATGAACCTCATTTGATTACCTTTAGCTAATTAAAACATACATTATATGTACCATAATATTATTATTGTTCATCTTGCACTCCTCTCACTCTATGTCGTTACGCTGGAAAGCAAATCTTATTTTGAGATTTCTGTCTCTTAAGGACCTCGTGCCTTTTGTATAATTGGGAGAGGTGTTTATTTCATGGGCCAGTTATAATAACAGTAATTATCATATAAAAGCTCTGTGAATTTTTAAATTGCAACTTGGTGTTAAGTTTACTGTGGGTTTGTGTTAGTGCGTGCAGGGAGCAGCCTGCAGTCTGCATGGGACAGCTGTGGGGCTTGTCGTGTCCCCCACCCCGTCCTTTTTCTTCTCCCTTTCTTTATTCCGTTTTGTGACCACTTTACAGCTTCTTTCTCCCATTCCGGCTGCACATATCGCAGTCCGATATTCTTGCTGTCCTGTTTCCCATTAACACCCAGGATCTGGCCCTAGGCTTTGGCGGCTCTATTTAAGATATCGGGTTCTTGCCCAGAGCGGTTTCTTTGGGTACTGCAAACTTGCCTGTGCTTATGCATCCCAAAGCTAGGGATGACTTTGAAGTGCCTTAGGGGAATATCCCTGCCCACCCCCGGGGGTCGTATCCTGTCCTGGGTGGGAGTCTGCTCTGATAACTGCCGTCCTCACGTCTCTGCACCACGCCGCTGCAGAAAGGGCTGCATTTACCCACCGCCAGCACAGGCTTTTTCTTTCCTAACAAAGTAATTCTGCAGGCAGTGAAGTGTCATAGAAGGGCAACTAATGGCCATACTGTGAACAACATTAACTATATTTGACTAAAAAATTTTTATAGCATCTATTACTGTGGTGCCAGGGACATCATCATAGCCTTTAATTTTACATTGATCTTGTGAGTCTGGCAGCACCAGCATCCCCACTTTGTACCTGCAAGAAACTACAGTACAAATAAAGCAAGAAAAAAAAATTTAGAAGATCTTTAAGTGTAATTGCATGAAAATTTCAGAATTGATCAGATCTGAGGCTCTCCACGAGCATGTCATAAGAAAAGAAATTTAAACCTTAGCCATCGGAGTCCCAGGTTGGTGCCTACCCCACTGGACCATTTTTCTTCTAAGGTGGTTTGAAGAAAGCATAGCTGCTGCTAATCTACAATCGGTGCAGAAAATTACCTTCCAAAATATATCTAGAAATCCTCCTGCTTACAGCACAAGTATGACGCAGGAACTGACCTCGTTTAGCAGCCAGGCTCACCGAGGAAGAACTTGGGTGCTTCCTGACTTGATTTTCCTTCAAAGCATGTTCCCTCATCTTGCAGTCATTGGCCATGGGAGGCTTTCTTTCAAAGTAATCTATCTCTAAAGAAGTTGGCCTAAATAGCAATAATAATAACAACAATAAAATTAGAAGTTACAGCCACTTCACCTCTCCTGAGTGCCATAAAAGCAGGACAAGGAAAGTGATGAGCAATCAAAGTATAATCGTGTCAAGAGCAGACATTCCAGTCCCAACCAACAGCATGGCACCAAGACAGGGCACATGGTCAGGCTGCCAAGCCATTGCGTGTTAGTCTGCTGTGCAAAAACCTCGCTCGAGGTGAGGATTAGAGTCACCAGTGTGATACTGTAGGGTCAGAGGATGGTGGCCCCATCATCTACGTTCTCATTCTTGGCTGTAGGCTTCAGCTCCTCACACCCACAAACAGTGGGTGCACGGGGGAGCGACTCCCCCATCTCTTGGCAAATCTCTTGGCTGTTGCCACTGTCCTCACGTTCTCGAACTCATTGCGAAGAAGAAGTACCGATATTTGACCACTAGTGGGTTGAGGAGATTAAATTTTAATGCTTCCATCTTCCCACCACTGCACCTCGCGAAAAATAAATAAATAATGGTTTTAAAAATGTACAAAATCTAATTTAAAATGACATTGGGGTTTTATTTAAAGTCATGGAAGCTGGTTAATTCCAAAATGCTCTCATTAACTCACATCATTTAACAAGTTTCTATTCATTTAGCTCTCTCTCTCCAGAGCCTCTCAGCTGCTCTACCTCAACACATTGACAGCCTTCTGTGCTTCTGCTTCCCAAGGGGAGCTAAGGTGACTTTAAACTACCTTTTCATTCTCCCAGCGTTAGGGTGCAGAAATGAAATGGTGCAACTCAGCTGGCTCTGGAAGCCTGTCTGAATTACGGTGGGTTCCCCGGGCTGCCCACCGAGCGGAGCGTTGATGTGCGTTGCCCTCCTCCCGAACATCGAGCCCTCCCGGCTGCCCCTCCGCGTCCCCGTTTCCAGTTATTTCTGTAATGTCCTCAGCTCCTGCATGGGGGATATTTCCCATGGCTGATCTATAATTACTGAGCCATCATGGGCCTTGCAATAAGTGTAAAAGCTTTGGAGTATAAACGAGGATGTCACCCCACTTGTTCACTACGGGCTCTGAATCTTCCTCCTCTGTGGGCCTACTTTTCTGTCCTTTATGTTTCCGTTTCAGCTCTTTCTCAGGCTTAATATCTTCCCCATTTCATGATATTTAGGGTTATTGGTTTTTTTTGTTCCTTTTTGTCTTCGCCATTAGCAACAGCTTGTTCCATACTCCCTGCTAAAATGACTCCCTAAAACTCATTTGATATGCTTTTGCTTTTCTTTTGTTTTGTTTTCAATGCAGCAGAGAGAATGAAAAGAATCCCTTTTCTCTCCCTTCTTCTGTTTTCATTTGTTTTTCTTTTATTCCTCCTGGAATCTGGAACTTTTATTTCCAAAAGTGATTACTGATATATATAATTAGTAGATTTTTGGAAGCTCAGATTTGAGACAGAGGGTTTTGAGTGACTGCTGAGCAAACATCTTTCAGTAGCAGAGCCCCTTTTCAGATGTCTCAGGCTCAGAACACACAAAATTCTTAGTTTCTTCTGAAAATAGGAAGCTTTGTTTTTTTCCTCTGGTGCTACAACCAGAGTCTGCTACCATCTGCATGCCCGAAACCTGATGGTAGGCGTTCAGCTTTGATTTTCTTATAAATTTCTAGAGATGCTGGCTCCAGCAGCCTATCTTAGGTAGACTGCTTTATCATTGTATGTTTTTTTTTCTATAGGCAAGTGACCGTCTGTGCAAGGCATAGACATGAGAGGTGGGCATGAGTGACGTTTCTGTTGTCTGACCTTACCAACAGCAATGCATATGCCTCGATCCAGAAGAAATGCTGTTTTTTTCAGAGTTCTAGGGGGAGAAATCCACTAGTTATGCTGAGAAATTCATTCCAGGTACAGGTTTGAAATACATATAAGCTTTCTTCCAGAAAAAGCAAAATCTTTTCTAGCTCTTGAGAAGGTGCACATTCATGAATAAATGATCCTTTCTGAGCACAAAGCCCTGCGGTGGCTGTGTTCTTCAGACTGCAGCGGGAGGTCTGGTCAGAGCGTGTCCTCAGCAAGGTTTTGTCCTCCTGACCCCGACATGACAAATTCATGTTCGCGTTGCGGATGATCCCGCAGCTGAGCCTGAATCCTGCGCCCGGGCAGCAGGCGCGCTAACCTCCATTTGAAGAGGCAGCTTCCCTCTCCGGCCGGCCCCCAAGGCATCTTCTGGCATTGGCTTTGTTTGCCATAAAGTTTCGTAGTTCAGGAGTGAAGGACAGGAGGAAAGGCAAACTTTTGTGGGAAAAAAACAGGTGAGAAATATCTCACGGTAGTGCAAGGGCAAGGCTGGTCTCTGCGCTGGAGGCTGGAGGGGTCCCACGGCTGGGGCTGGGTGCTGGTCCTCCTGGTGGGTAGGTTTCTTTGGCTTTTTTTGCCAACTTTTTTGCCTGTCTTCAAAAAACTGAACCAAGCCCAGCAATTTCAGGTGCAATACTGAGCAGTCACCAGCCATTGCAGCTGCAACTTCAGGCCACCGCCTCGCCAGGCTTTACTCCAGCCCTGACCTGGAGGTGACAGGCACAGCATTCCTTTACCAGTTGCCATTTAGTTCTCATTTTAACTAATTAAAAGCCTTTTGATTTTTTTTTTTTTTTATTTTGATAGTAATGTGATGCTTTATGTTAGTTTTACACTGAGCACTTAGGTTGGGTAAGAGCATTTATTCCTGAGAGCTTATTTAATCGGTAATTGCATTTTACTTAGAAAAAACCTCAACTTATTTTAAAGAAAAATAATTAAAAACATCAGTTTACTCTTGATCATTTGGGGACTAAAAACTATATTTAATCATGCAATGGATTTTTATTATTTTTATTCTTGTGTTATAGCCAGTGTACAGTGGTTTTATCTCCTCTTTGTACTTGCAATAACATATTATTTGACCATGAATCACTTTAATGGATTGAAACATAAGCATGTGAATTGAAAAATAGATACATTAGTCAAATCAATAAATAAATATGAAAATATATTTCTACTATGAAAAACCATCTTGGCTACTGTGTCCTCCAACTTGGACAGAGAAAGCTGAAATATATAGCTGTAAAATATGGCTTGCCGTGTCAACTAGCCAGTGCCTGCAGCCTAAAAGGAATTTTGAGCACTGGGTAAGTAGTATTTCATCAACAAAATCATAAAATAAAGACATTAAAATGAAGGAATGATTGAGTGCTGCAGGACGTTTGTAAAATCACCCTTCAGTCTGGGGCTGGAGTAGTTTAGTATTAGACATTGCATACTTTTCATATAAATTTGCTTACAAATAGCATGCCTTAACAAGCAATATTGCCAGACTGCCCCTGTAGCAAATATTTTTTCACTCTGTTGCTAAACAAACTCTACTCATGTATTCTATGGCATGGCTACAGTAGGTATAAATAATACATCCTTAATATTATAAAAAGAATACAGTATAAACCTTCACACAGAGTATTAAGACCTTGTAATGAACTAAGACGGGTTTTGACCTACTGAAAAGCCTTTTTCACATATTTGTCATTGCGAAGGTCCATCTGCGTAGCTTTTTGGAGGCCAGTTCTCCTTTATAGTACATTGAGGTAAATCCAAGGTTTCATTTATCTCAGGGAAGCTTGCTTGAGTTAACACTATTCTAAGAGCAGAATATGGCCTTTTTCTTTTACATTTGTGTGACCTTTGTTCTAACAGGACTGTATCTTCGTGTTCAACTTTGGAAGCCAATAAACTACCTTTACAGCTATGGATCAGTGTAAGCAGTTCAATAAAAAGGATATGTTAATTGTTCATCTTACGTAGTCTAGAAATAAGCAGGCTTCAGCACCTTTTTTAAGCTGACATACAGTTCAGAAAAGAGGAGCTTTCCTTTCAAGTTGCTAATTAGCTATATAAGAGAATGACAGAAATACAGACTTTACCAAAGTTTATTTGCATTTTTCTACCTTGACATATTATGCAAATATTAAGTTGTCATTTGCATATGACAAGAATATCTGATATTCTTTTACTTCAAGTCCCTTCAAATGCTGATATAAAGTAAAAATGCGAATCAATGTATGATACGTTTTATGTGGTTCGTGGGCTGCATTGTTACTTTTTGACTGATACGCTGCATTTGAACCAGGCTCTGTAAGTAGCCATCCCAGATACCCTTGCTGAAATGTCTTTGATATGAAACTTGAATTATGAGTATGCTTAGCACTACCAGTAAGCTGAAGTGGATTGAAACTTTAGATTAAACAACAACAACAACAAGAAGTGATTGTGAACTTAAGAGCAACAGTTTTTGCTTGGCTTGTGGCATAATAACTGCAAAGTATTCACCGAAACAGCAATTAGAAGGTGTCACAGAAAGGTAAAATATTGCTAAAAAAGACACTTTAAAAAACTTCCCGGTCAAGACAAGACCTGTTTGCAATTTATCTGGCCTGATGACATCACACCTTTGTGCTGGGACACCCTCAGAGGTTCTTCGCGGCACGGCGTCCCCCCAGGGAAGCGCTGGGCATCCCACCCTGCTCGGGAGGTACGGCTGAGGAAACCTCACAGGATCGGGCCCCAAACACAAATGTCTCCTGGATCTCTGCAAACAATCACACTTCAAATTATTGTGCAGCTTTATTGTATTTTCAGCAATGTGTTTTGCTGGCAGTAGAGAGACAACTTCAGAGGTAATACCCTGGAATCTCTTCCTGTTATAGATGGCTGTAGCTCATATATATAATGTGATTATTTCTTTCATTAAAGGAACTAAGTAATGTTATTAGATTTAGCTTTTTTTAGTGCATCAAATGTTTTATTTTACTGAGGCTGGAATTATTCTTTTCCAGAAATCCAGAGGTCATTTATTATACAAAGCACCTTGCGTTTACAGAAAAGAAAGACAGCAGCTTTAGCTGTATTTCTTCTGTCTGCTTCCTCATTGCCTGAGTGTGAAAACTTTATTGCTCATTATCTACTGGGCTGTGATGAAGTGACAGATGATTTATTGGGAGCCAAAAACTGTGTTTCAATGGTGAACATTTTTATCCTTTTGTGTTGCAGCCTGCCAACCCCTCTAACTGCTGAGGCAACAAATAAAGAAAACTCACTGCTGGAGGGCCCTGTGACTATCACTCATAAATGTCCACATTTCAGATCCCACTCTGTTTCTAATTTGATTCAATTCCCTTTTGTTGCTTAAAAATTCAATTTGTTTAATTGAGCTGTTTGACAGTAAAATCTGAATTCCATGCATTTTAACCATTCATATTAAATTTCCCTCCACATAGTACTTTTATTAATGTGCTTTAAAAGAGGTCACTTTAATTTAAATTTGGTGACCTTACAAGCTTATAAAAAGATCTATATGCTATCCTTCTCAAACTGAAATTAAATTGAATAAATGTAAGATAATGTTACAGTAGATATTTCTGACTGAGGTTTTGAGTTCTGCAGAAATGAAACCTGCACTGAGGTGCTGGGAAGTGTCTGTGCCCTTCCCAGCCTATTTTCCACAGAAACAACAATGATGGAGCAAGGAACTTCAAATGAACCATTAAAATTCGTGTGCAGCTTAATACTGCAGTTTCAGGGATAGTTACGTTGCTGTGTGTCTTTGTTTAATAAGTTCCCTTTCCCTGGCTAGGGTTGTTCCTTTTTATTTTTAAAGAGGGCTACATAGTTTTTGACATTTAAATAGCTGAGCATCTTTTCCTTTAGGATTAATAAGAAATATTGGAACCGGTGCAAGACTTTAAGATTTAGTAAACTTTAATCTGTAAAATTTAATAGCAATATCCAGGTCATTATGAGTATATAGGATGCCGTATGGCTTTACAAACACTTTTAAGCAATGAGTTATGTTACAAGAATGGGTTTGCTGTGTATCATTACGTCCAGGTAAATGCCAGGATGATGACATAATTGGTAGTTGGGAGTAAAATACAACCTCTGTAAAATGTTACTAAGGTAAATGTAGCAGGATTGTAATTCATTATACATAAACATGACTAGCAGTTATTTATCATTTTATGAAATATAGAATAACCTGAGTTCTCCATGTTTTGCTATTTCTTCATTACTTTATATGAAATTGTAATGACATTCTCGTCACAGCTCTCTCTTTTATTTCCCTTTGATGATTTACCAATACCATCCCCCCGAATTCACGTGAGGTTACTTTCTGCCTTACTCTCCGATGGTACTCTTGATATACAAAGTCCTAAAAACTAGCCTCATTAGGAATGATATCCTGCCAGTTTCAGACACTGACAAATTTACGACTTTGGATTAAAGGTCATATGGGCATTTCAGCCATTAAAATAGTCCCATTTCACAATACCTGAAACCGTAAGGAAATACATTTTTGCACACAGATGCCCGTTCTGTTGGTTTCTGCTAAAGACATACAGTAATAGTTTGAAAGCAACAAAAGCCTATTTTGTACCTGTTCAGCTTGCAAGTGTGTTAGCCCTAGGCTACTGTTTAACTTTTAACCCTCTTGTTCACACAGCGTACATGCATAAAACTACAATGTACCACATAATGAAGCAAAGCTAGCAACATTTGTTCTATACTGTTTGCTATAGGACACGCTTCTTTCTGTTTTTAAAATCAGTTTGGAAAACAAAACAAAAACGAAGGCGTCTTTCTATGAAATGAGTGATTATGCTGGTTTTTCGCACACATTTAATAGCAGACTTGCTATGCTTTCTGTATATTAACAGGGCTTTCAAGTAAAAAGAAATAATTCAGCACAAAATGATTTTGAAGAAGAATTTCTTTTGCAATTCTTTTTCGGTGTCTGATTTTAAAACATTTTATCAAGCTTCCACTATATGTGCCAAACACTCTCTTGTCAGGTGTAGGATGAACTACAGTATAACTGTGAGATATTTCTTTCCCTCATAACAATCTTGAGCCATAGCCCATGATGAATTATTTGTACCATCACAAGGAAATTCCCCTCTTCTGCACTTAAACCCAGCAAAATTACACACCAATTGTAGCAGAGAAAACATCTGATGTGACAGCTGTATAGCACACGGAGATCCATTGGTCCATTGGTTAATCAGCAGATTTTAATGGTGCCGGGGAATATGTGGTAGCGGTGTCCTGAATTAGAAATGGCTCTGTGTTCTCACTAATAGGACAAATCTTCTACCTGTAGATGAAGGATTCCCGCTGTTTTAATGCTTCAAATGTTTAAAATTAAAAAAAAGAAGAATGTGGAAAATCTGCCATAATTCAGAACACAAAAAGGAAATCCTGTGGATGAGTCAATTATATGGTTCCTAATGACGGTTCAGCCTGGAGGCCTTGTGCGAGGAGTGGAGGAAATAGGGGAAGATTAACTTGGTTAACCTTCTTCCATTTCCCTGTGCCAGGCAGGTACTTTACTTACTGTATTCCCTCCTCTTTAACCCACGCTGTTATTTCCCACTTTAGAGGGAGACGGCTTGAATTTCTACAAGTCTTTCACAAATTTCATGTGTATTTGTTCTTTGGTTTTTTTATAACAATACTTAAAATGGTAAAAAGAGTCCAGTGCTGCATTGGAAAGTGGGATTTAGGGGGTGGGGTTGTTTCTACCTGTCATCATTAATGTGTCTCATTGTATGCTTAGGAATATTAAGATCTCAGTTTTCTTAGGCAGCTCATTATTAGGGATATATCCCAGAAATTAGAAATCTCCCCAAGATTAAAAGTAAAATCTCAGAGGCCCCCAAAGACAGCAGTATCTTTAGTCAGCTAAAGGCCTGACCAAGTGCAATGATGATAATGATAAATAACCATCATTTATTTTTATACATGCCCATATCATTTAGGACCTCATAGCGCTCCACAATAAAATCAAAGAAACATTAACTTGAAGTAAACAAATGACAAAACAAACATTAGCAGATGGGCAAATCAACACCAAAAATAAACAAATCAGCAGGTCAGAGGCTCGAACGCAGGGATGAACGAGCGTGTTTGGAGCAGGCACTTCGGTGGAAGCTGCAAGAAAGGCCAAATGAAGACCGAAAGGCTGCTCGTCCCCCAACGTCCCGGTGTGCGCGGCACCCTCGCACACCTTCCGATAACATTATGGTGCCATTAACAAAGTGGCTTCCTGTATTCTATATTTCCAATTAGAGCTACAGGTTTGCAGAATAACCTTTTTTTCCCCCAACCCTGAAGCTCCCTAAACACCTCCTGGAAGCCTTGTCTACAGGCACAGTTGGATGGAAGTGCCACGCATGGACAGTGGCAAACCGCAAAGATCTGGGCTCTGGTTATGCTTTTTTGACCTACCTTCATTACTGACACCCCGATTTAAAGAGAATATAAAAGAAAAAGGAAAAACTTATGAATCTTTTTGGACCTTTGGTGTGAATGGGGCTTGTGCATCTGCACGTACCAGGGGCTGCAGACCTCTCCCATGCCTGATTCCCAGTAAACTCATGGCCCATAGGTGAACTGTGGTCGGCATAAGCATTTTTTGTCAAGGCAAGTAGGATCTTGCTGCTGTGTGGAGAATATTATTATTATTTACTGCTATTGCTGATACTTACTTGTAGTACAGTTGGGCCTAAAACTTTATTACACTAAGCATCAAATAAATGCTTTCTGGAAAATTCTCTTCTCTGAAATTATGGAAAAATGTCTTGATAAAACATTTGATGAAAGAAATTAATTGCAATTCATTATTCTCACTGTGTCGTAGCAACCCCTATAGCTAAATATGAGGGACTGTACAAATCTGGGATGCCAGCAGACATGAAACCCTTTGAGCTGTGATAGCAGATGATTTTGAGCGAAGCATAACCTTTTTTTTTGTTTGGTTTTATTTAAAAATCTGTGAAGAGGTTGTAGAGGCAGGGAGGTAGCTCCACCTAAGACTTCTTTAGTCTCAAAACACTGAGAAGCATGAATGCTCATGAGAGTGCTGGAGTTTGCTCCTCATGCCATCCTCTTTGTGTTCATTTGTATTTAAGAGGAGCTTGCTTTTGGTATGTGATGATCAACTGCTGATGATTTAGCCAGAGACGGCAAATGAGGATTTTGTTTTTTAAAAAAATACTGCATAAGGACAGATTTTAGGTAAGGTTTTGGGTTGGTATATGCAAGGTCAATATTTCAAACTCATTCTGGATTGAGATACACCTAAACCATGACATATATAATTAGAAGCCACGTGAAAACTTGGTTAAAAAATTAACTCTGTGCAACAGAAATGCATAAATAAATTTACCATCTTCAAATACTCTTTCTGTTGCTTCCTATCTGAAGAATGATTTGTGCTTGCAATTTTACCTTTAACAACTTTTCACATATCTGGGAAAAAACCCCAAAAATAAAAGAAATGTGGGAAAGTACCTGCATATTGCATATTGGCTTGCCTTTGGATGTTACTTGTACTTACTGGTACTGGTACTGGGAGTGAGGATCTCACTGGGTTATGTGTTGTGAATGTTGACTGTGAAGGCAGAGCCCTGCTTCTGAGCAACACGCGAACCTGCACGTTGGGCACACGGATACAAGACGTGGGTAGGGGAAGCAAAAAAGTAATGACCATTGTCCGTGAGCAGGATAAGCAGCATGAACAGTACAATAGCTTCTTAACCATTGCAGATTTTTCTTTTGGTGTCAGTATCATAACAGAGGTTTCTTTTAAGGTGGAATATGAAGCATGCAGGGTGGAAGGAGAAAGAATAACAAATAGCAAAACCGACGCTGTCCATAATTAGGAAGGTAACATTGGGATGAACGTTGACGAGCAGCACAAAGCATTTTTGATGCTTTTTACAGGCAAGTGATATTTAAGCCTCCTTTTTTCACCTAATTTCTGCTGGGCCAGACCTTGGTGACGAGGTCAGCAGGAGAGGAGGCAGGACGGTGCCGGGGCGGCCGTGCCACACCACGCCTGGGCTTCCCCGCTGACCGCGCGGCGCCCGTGCCGCTCCAAGGAAACGGTAACTAGGAATCGTGAGCCTGACAGTCAATCTATAGTCACTGCTTTTAGATTATTTAACGCCACAAAAGTAAATAAGTGATGATTGGCAAATGGACAAATCTAATGCACTTTAATGCACTGGAGTAGCCATAAAGCATGACTTCTCCCCGAGCTCATGACAGTAACTTTCCTTTGCGACTTTGGACATTGTAAGACTAAGAAACACTGTTGACAGACGTGTTCCAGGTCATAGAACAAGATTGCATGATCAATAATGTTGAAAGCAAACTTCAGGACCAGAAATACAATCCCCGACATCGACATGACAGAAAGGTGCCACTAAACATTCGGTGCGGCGGAGACGCTGCTGATGCTGTGCTGTGAGCTCTGCGAGGCTGTGCTGGGGTGCTGAGCTTCGGCTTCTTTTCAGAGCTGGTTTTGTATTTCCCTGTGATACAATACAGCGTAGAGGCGTATGTATGGGGAACAGTGCCCTCAGAAATAGAAGGTAAGGTGCCGTCTGACCACACTGCTCTCCTGAGCGTCCGTATTTACAGCACCTGTAGAACCAACATGTTTTGGAGATGTCATTTGATAGCCAGGAGAAGAATTGCTGCAGCTTTGTACAAGGCATGTTTGACTTGAAAGCATCAAAACATTTTTGCTTATATCATAACCTTTAGAGGTACCTAAGTGGTCAAACAGAGGAAAACAATCAGAAAAAAAGGAGTCAGGCCTTTGGATGTCCACATTTTAAATTTCTCAAACAGATTATATGAATGATGCAATACGCTTCACAATGTGTTTTCAAAAGGCTTCGCTTGGCAAATATGTAGATGACACTAAAACTGGCATCAGAGATGGCAGAATTTCATAGTTTGCAGAGAGACAAGTGAAGGTAGGAAAGAGCATGTCCGTCTGTTGATGGAATTTATGTGAATTGCCTGAGTGCTGCTTTGAGAGCTGTGGCTTGACTCATCTCTCATTTCCATCCATTGTATGCACATTTTGCTTTCCTGAGTTTGTGGGCACAGGTGGTCCCTAACTCCACACTTGAGAAAGCGTTTTGATAGACCGTAAATAGCAAGAAGTGGAAATGCTTTATTCCAGTGTTTTAGCCTGAACACAGAGATGGAGCTCAGCATTACTAGATACAACCTTACCTCGTTAAACACCGCGTATAGGAAGAGAACATCTGAAAATTGGGAGTGTATGTTGGAAAAAGCGTGAGCCTGCCTGGCAGATGAGTGCTACAGCAGCCCCATTCATGCAGTGGCTCATAGGAGTGCTTCTGTTACAAAGGTTTATTTTCCACGGTGTGTAACTTGGCAAAAACAATTCACTCCACACTCAGACTTGGCATTTGAGTTCTCAATCTGTATGTAAATGTTTTATAGATTTAAAAAAAATAAAAACAAAAATTGTGCTGTTTCTAAATTGCAGAGTAAAAAAAAAAGAAATAAAAGATTGTTTTCGCCTTGCCTTTTGGTGCTCCTTGCCCTTCTCTCACTGAGACCTTAATCTACAGGGAGGTCTGTACAGGCAGCGCCTCTGCTTGCAGGCAGCTGCCTGCTGGAGAGGACCCTTCACGTTTTAAGCCCGACTGAAGCTTGGGCTGTGTCTGAGAGCGGGCTCATTATTAAAACATTGCTCGGTATTAAAACAAAAACAGGTAGCAAAATTTGGCTTCAGCTCTAAATTCAAGTTCTTGTACTTTCTTAGAGTTTGGGGTGGTCAAACCTGAGGTTTTGGGTTGAATCCAACCCAATAAAAAGCGCTATGTTTTATTTTTAAGTTGGCAAACTGCTATGTATGTTTATGCTTCTGAATATGCTGAGACTTTAAAAAAGATAAAATCCCTCCCATTGCTTGATTTTAATACAGAGTGTTCCTAAAAAGCATACAGCATTTTAGGCTACATTTTCAAAAAGACCCACTAAAATTGTGCCGGCGCTATTTTGCATATAAAATGTTGATTGCACCGCAATAGTTGAGATGTGCAAAACCACGCACGTGTGCCCATCGGCCCGAGGGAGCAGGTGGCCACGCGCAGCCCCCTGCTAGCCGCCCCACTGAATTTTAGCTTCCCAAATGCCATTTTCTCAGCAGAACAAACCTGCGAGCTCTGAAATCTCCTTAAGCCCCAGACCTTGTCAAGGCTTATGCAGGCGCTTAGTCGTAAGCACCAGGTCATCCTGAAGAAGTCGGTGGTTACGTCTGTATTTCCAGGGCATCCCCAGCAGCGCTTTAACCCGGTGGCTGCGGTGGCCACTGCAACATCCACCCGCAAGGACATGGGAGCAGGTGTGAGCTGCAGCAAAGGCTTGTCCCTGCCTGTCCCTGGCAGGAGGGCTTGCTTCTGCAAAATGCTTTTTTGTGCTGGCCTGGCTCCCCAAAAGGGGAGAAACCCTTTGGTTTCACTCTTTGCGACTGGTCGTGCCCTTTTCTGATTTGCATCTGCTAAACAAGTGCTGTCGTCGGAGAGTTGGGGAGAAGAAAGTCCTGACTCATTTTAAGGGTGAAGGTACGGCATTGAAAACAGTTGTCAGTTAAAAACCATCTGAGTGGTCTTTAATAGGTCTTGGAGCTCACGAAAGGGATTGAAATTATAGAAACAGAGAGGCAAAATGTTTACCATGTGCCCACACAGCTCAGAGGTTGTCCACACTCCTGATACTCTTTATTTCATTTCAACCATGGAAGCATCCTTGGGTGCCTAAAAGCGTAAAAACATTTTTTTCCGAAGGTAACTTGGGTACGTTCACGATCTCCTTCCCAAGAAGCACTCTCGGATCGTAGTTATTATCTGGGTATTATTATCCCCATTTGCTCGCGGACAGAAAAATCAAGGTAAAAAGAAACGAAGGCAGTATCGCGCATGGGGTTAATCTGTAAGTGTCATCCTCTTGAACGGGACTGCCCACATGCTTACATTTAAATGCACAGTTAGCTGCTTTGCGGGATCAGGACCACGGGGCAGGGCTGCCCGGGACCCAGCTCTCCCCAGGAACACTCGAGTGCCTCCGCCACCTCTCCTCTCCCTTCCCACAGCCGCCTTTATGTCCCCGGCATAAATCCTCTTTACTCGGGCTTTGTGTCTGGGGGACGGCAGCGGCGTTTGTTCCCAGACGAGGTGCAATGCCGAGGCTGAGGGGAAACTGCGGGAGGGGGAATACATGCATACATATATATTTATACAGGTATAAATACATTTATATAAAATACATGCACCTCCCCAACCGTGCACAGACACGGAGGGAGATTTTAACTCCAAATTGTCGAGCTTTAATAGGTTTAAATCAGGCTCTTAATGCCATTTTAACATATTTTTTTGTGCGTGTTTAGTAACAACAGTCATCTTAAATTGTAGTGGCACATGGCCAGAGGGAAGAGAGGTGTTAATGAGACTCACTATAAATGGAAGGAGCTCGGGAGTGACAGTTTTCCGGAGCACTGTTGGCATCGGATCGAAGAGACAGGTGGTGGCACAGGGCTGACCGATCACCTCAGATAATGATGAAAGAGGAGTGACAGGGGTGAAAGATTCAAGGACCACTGAAGAATGGCGCGGGGGAAGGCAGGGGCCATCAGCCAGCCCCGACAGGCACGGCCGGCTCCCCGCGCGCCGCTCGCTCCGGTGAAATATGAGAGGGGCTGATAAGGGGGAAGCAGAGTATTATCGATATCAGATGTGGAAATGAGTGGACTTAGTAACCTATCTACCATTTGGAGTAAGTATTTACGGTTTCCATGACCAGAATCAATCAGGTTTGAAATTCATTCTTATTTGGCAGAGGAAATGTGCACTTAACCTTTACATTCGGGGTCTGCTGATGAATATTGACCTAGAAAAATATCCCAAAGGTGTTCGGTCCGACGAAAAGTTATTTAATAATTTCGTAAATGATTGCCGTACTGCAGGGACGAAATATTTAGATCGGAAATCCTAACTTTAGATGGGTGCCAGACCAGGGTGCTGATTATTGCTACACAGAGAGAGCCCTCCAACCTCTCATCAACCAGCCATAAATCAGGGGGATGGAGGAGTTCAGACAGAGCAAATTCTGGTGACAGCCACGTGATGGACTCACGGGGGAGAAAATGAAAATTCATTCCCTGACAACCTGCTACAGGCTGCAGGTATGGCAAGGGGGAGAAGCTAAATAGATCTGTATCAGCCGCGAGGATGGCAGACCCCCATCATATGGAAATGCGCGAGGAGGGTAGGTGAAACCCGAAGCTGCACACAAAATGCTAAAACGTCAGAGCGGCTGAATCACCTGAGCAAAGATTATATAAAAATGTAAATTGCCTGTTCCTGACCCAATCGCGTTTAAAAATGAAGGGACAAAGAGTGACAGGAAAGGTGCTATTATTACAGATTCAGGGTGATGCACAGTCACTGCTCAGATTCCTCTTCGGCAGCGGCTGGGAAGCAAGCTCAGGCACTGCGAATAATTTCCCTGCAACTGCCCTCTCCTATTTATACACCCGATCCAAAGGCTTTGGGGATGAAGGGAAACGATCCGGTGGATTTTGACGGGCTTCTGAGCAGGATCCATGCAAATCTGCTCTACGCGGGGATTTCAGTCCCTGATTTTTTTAATCTAACTGAACTTACTCAAGATTTCCAGTGTGTAGCTAAATATTAAATTCACTTTAAGAAAGATTATTTTATAAAGCTGCTCTTGCTTATGTGAGAGTAATGATCTCAAAGACGAGCAGGAATTGCTCTGAAACGCACACACAGACTGCCTGGCTTTACAAAAGATCTCACTAATGGGCTAGATCAAGTATTGTTATCCCTAAAATTAAATGCCAGTGTTTAAAACTCCATTTTTATAACAAGAACTTGCCATTAATAATTTTTAAGGCTCTTGATTAAATAACGAAAAGTGCATTATTATTGGGTTAATAATTACTTTAGATATGTTCAGATTTTGGTCATTTTCCCTGCATTATTACGGCACAGAGGCAAAATTTCACTCATATATTTGACTTAAATGACAGTCTTTTGGGATTTGCAACAGAAATTATAACTTCTGCTGCAATTTACATGTTAAGTTCTGTAACCCCGTGATAGTTCAACCATTTGTAAAAGAACAGTAGGTGGCCTAGTGGTCTAATATTCAATGAATAATTTTATCTTACATCAAGCACAAGGTCCAGTTTAATGTTTCATTACATTAAAATTGCACTGGGTGACATAAACTTTGTAATTAAAAGAGCATAACTTTTCCAAAACGGTGTAGATGACTCTCACGAAAAATCAGCATGTTTAAACAAGCCATTACATCGTTATAAACTGAGTCTGGTTTTCTGCGGACGAGGTGCTACCTGTTGAAAACGAGCCATGTTTATTGTCACTGTCTGTCACTAGAGCGCTTGGGGATTTAATTCCTTGATATTTTACATCCAAGAAGTCACACTGTGGCACAGCGTCTGGCGGATGAAAAAGCGAAAAAAAAAAACCCACGAGAGAGAAAGCAAGGTGCCATCACCGCTGCGGGATGCCGAGTGCCCTGGGCGCGGTGGTGGATCCATCTCGGTGCAGTTGGATGTCTCGGGCTGCGTTTGCCTTCGGCAGAGCCAGCGAGGTGCCGCGGTCTGGCCGTGCTCCGGTGTGGCACCGAATGGCACGGCCGCAGAGGGCTGGAGAGCGTGCCCTCCTCCGGAGCGGTGCAGGGATTGAGATGCTCCCGGGCCCCAGGGGTTTCGGAGAGGCACCGCATCCCTGGGAGCAACCCCCAGGGCACATCAATCTCCACTTCGAATTGCTTCTTAATGGCCCGGGAGCTTTCCAAAGGGAACTGCACCACAGTATGGTTTTGCATTAGCTTTTATTTGTCTTTCTAGATATTACCATTAGTCATCGTTAGTTATGAGGCAATGGCAGATATCAATTAGAAGATGAAGTATGACTGAAGTCACGTGCAGGTGGTAATGGAGCTGCTGCAGAATTAGCTCCTGGCAGCACTGTGGCTCCACGATCCACCCTCTGCTGTGGGCATTTTGGGTTTGTTGAGCTCACGCAGCCGACTTTTGCTTTGTTTCATTGTGCTTTCTTCTGTTTGTTCCATTGGAGTGACTGAATCGATGAACTTGTCCTTGTTGAGCCGGAACATTTTTGGACTTAATAGACCAAAGGTATGGCATACCTGTCTGTGCTTAGATCCTTGCTCTCTTTCACCCCAAATTAATTTTCTTTCCCATTTAAAATTAAAGTACTTAATCAGTCCACAGGTATAAACAAGAGCAGGAGAAGACTGCTGGGGGAAATATTGGTCCTGGAGTAAAAACTGTACTAAAAGAGCTGGAAGACACTCTTTAATGTCTCAAGATGGTTCCAGTCATTGCTTCCTAAACCGTGGTCTCTGAGCTGATGTTCAGAGAGTGCTTTGAAGGGCAGGTACGTAATGGGAGTTTCATTGCAGAGATACGCTTATTGTCATAATAGAAAAAACAGAGTAATTTAACGGGTTCAAGAGACCCGATATATCTCAGTTCTTGTGTCAGATACAGTTCGCTAGATGCAGCATTAGTTGATGCATTATGTAGCGTTTGTTAAGATACATTACCTAACTATTTTTTATTGTTCTTTGAGATAAAGGGTTATATTAACCCCATATTTTTCATTGATTTTTTTTTTCCTGTGAGGACTGAGGCCCAATGATACAAGGGTGGCATGGGATGGGAAGAGAAACAGAAAGCAGATGTTAAAGGTATGAAAAAGACGCCTAACGATGCAGATGCCTACAGAAAAAAGGTGATTTCTGAAAACGCCACGACACCCACCTCTTCTCCATCCGCCTGGATTTTTAGGCACCCGAATGCCTCCCCAAATCGCGTCCCCTTTTGCTGGCCCCAGGTTTGTGGAGCCCAGGTGGCTGGACCCCCAGTCGGGTTTCCCAGCTGGGTGCAGGGCTGAGTTACCGCTCTCCCTCAGTGCACGGGGTGCGAGTGAGCTGTATGTTCTAAAAATAAAAGCCTGGATTCAAACATGATGTATCTCTTTTGATTTCCATGCAGATACACGAGGAATGAATGTATCTATTATGTTGGGGTCTGCTGGAATGTTAATTTTGAAAATCATTTCTCTCAATCTATAATTATATCTTCTTTGTCAGAAAGTAGGAATTTCTTAGAGCAAGAGGGATTAATCTCAGTCACTGTTTTCAAACAGTTTGAGTTAGGTAGTTTCTGTAAAACTATCATTTCTTTTCTTTTAAGCCAGTTAAATTTTGCCTGAGGCTAACATTTTATACCCAGAGTAAATCTTACTAAAATTAAGAAACAGAACATACAGCTGCCCGTATTCCTGGCCCACAGATATTACCAAAATCTGATTTAAAAAACCCTTAATCTTCTGCTGCACCTTTTCATTAGTGTAATAATCATTTTTGCCAAATATCTGGCAGAAGAGGGTGGAAAAAAAGTGAAAAATATGAGGTTTTGATGATCAGCATCTTTGAAAAGACTCGTTGAACCTAGTGGGAGAAATGAGGACTTGGGGTAATCCATGTGCTGAAATATTTTTGCTTCTTTTTCTAGAAAATGTGCAATTTGGTCAGGCAGAAAAAATTGAACAGAGCCTTCCAAGCAATAAATCACTGGATTGCTGGTGACATTCATACAATGCGGATATAGTGTTAACTGTATGAGTCAGACAGCCCTTACTGCACTCAGCCTGTTCCTAGGAGGTGACCTTGCCACGGTGTAGTAATCAATCATTCTGGCACAGGACACACTGTTTTTGTTTAATAGTACACTATTGGAATATATAGTAAACAAAGTGCAAAGGAAATTTCGAAAGCAAGCACTATATAAGGTGTGCTGTAATATTTTGCAGCCTGAGGAGTGCCAACAGCATACTCTGTGCTGTATGTGTGCCTCCGGATTACTAACTTTAGGCTGTTAGCAGCAGCAAAGCATATGTGACTATACTCAAATACTTCAACTGTCTGCACAGCTCGAGAGGAACAATTCAATGGAAATATGAAGTTAGGATTACAAAAAAGATTTACTACCATAGACACTGCAGTCTAACATTTCTTATTTTGGCACTTTTATACAGTGTATACATCACGATTTTCCCAGCCAAATGACAGAATAGCAACATCCCGAACTGCCTGAAAAAAATTAAGCAAACAAATCTTAATTAACTAGTAAAAATTCTTTTAGTGTACGATAAGCGAAGTGTTACTGCTTATAGCCAAGAGGTTATATTGGATTTCCATGCATGAGTTATACCATGAGCCAGTTAATTCATGAAGTTTGCTGTCAGTGAATAGGGTAAAGGAAGACAAAGGCAAACTCTTTTGAATGAAGGAACGGTAAGTGAAATATATTTGGTTCTTACTCTTTTCACATATAGTAGGGATGAAAGATAATGCAGTGGTAATTGAGTATATAAAACTACCTTGTCAGAGCGGTAGCATTAATGTTGAGTTTGTTCTGGATTTTCGCAACTACGAACCACTATGTACGCGCAGCAAAGAGGTGAAGAATCAGATGTGTTCTGCCTAAGATTTCGTTAGGTATAAATGTGGACATATGTCATTTTTTCAATACTGCAGCCTACTTTTATTTTCTCGTGGTCCTGGAGCCACTGGTGAGCCATATGACATCGAGAAGTGATCTGGGACACTGTTTGGGGTGACCAAACGTGCCCATGTGCTCTCACACGTACAAAAAGCCAAACAGCTTGAAAAGGGAGCGAAGGCAAGCAGTGAGCACGCAAAGTTTTGGCCCTGGATTGCAGAGGGAGACAGTCGTGGTGACACTTTCCAAGGTGATCTGTAGGTTTTCTTCAAAAGGGCTGGATGCTCTTTCAACTATAAACAGTTGAGAAACACTGCTCTAAAGTGTCCATCACAGGGAGATGAATTGTGCTTTCATAGCAGCGTGCCCTGCCGGAGCAGGGTCGGCGCACGGCAGCGGGGCTGCACCAGCACCCACCCCTCCTCGGCTGTCCTGGGCGAGCAAAATGTTCGTATGTTCTTATTTTTCCATAGCATTTGGGAGACGGAAACCATTTGGATAATGCCAACACTTTACTCAGTTTTTAAGCAGCTCCTAGGGGAGCGTGATGAGTCCCAGTCAGCAGAAGCACAGTCCAGCCCTCGGTGGTGAATGAGATGGGCAGAGCTGACCGTGCACCATCGGCAAAAACCAGCTGTGAGAAGCCCATGAGCTAGTGGGCTTTGAGCTCTCGAAGCAGTGCCAAAATCTGCAGGTCTGGTAGGCTCCGTATCCTCACTTCTTGCCCCCAAATACCCCTGGAGTGATCCTGGGTTGCACAGCCTGTGAGTTGTCAATGCCACGTATGCACAGGAGGACAGAGTTGCACGTAGTTATTGTTATTTCATAGCTGGCCAAAAATAAAGTTGCAATCTGATATTTCAGCCCATGCCATGGGTTTATGTTGTATTTGCTGGGGCACCAGAGCCGAATCCGTTTCTCCCCAGACCAGTGTACGATGGGCAGGTTGTGGCTGCTTGCAATTAATTTGGTGACCAGCCCTATCAGCTGACCCACGGAACCTGAACGTGCCATTATTATAGGTCTATGTATTTCATATTGTAATTATTTATTTTCCTTCTGAAGGAGTCAGAAAGTCTTGGTGTCTCGAGTAGCTGATTGTTTTGAAGGAAAAATTAGCATTGCACTGAGCAGATAAATGTGGGATGCGTGAAGCATGCTCAAATTCTGAATTCTGCCTTTTCATCTAGTGTTTATATTTCTGAATTTCAGCCAAGAAGGGGAAGAAAGGGGAAAGAAGTATCTAAGTTCTCTCTCAGTTTGTCCATGAGCTCATAGGTTTCTTTAGTTTCAGTATATATGCAACAGAAAGTAAGAAAACCCAGCCTTCTAGTAAAACCTCAAGTCAGTGTAGGTTTACATGGGTGTACCTGAAAGGAGACCTTGGTGTAGTATTAGGAAAAGCAGCAGATTAAGTATGTTTCCCAGGACATTTAATTTTGCAGTAAAGTTCTTGGCAACAACATTTTTGTTTATCTGCCATCAATGCTAAAAACCAGGCTGATGTTATTTTCCTGGAAGAAAGTATTGCAGAAATATACATCAGTTATATTAAAAAATGTATTTTGAAACTTTCAGTATATTAGTTTCAAATAGGTGTTATAGTTCTTCGCAGTAAATATTAAATTACTAAAAAGATGCTTACTGTTGGATGCTGACTGCTAATGTTGATTTTATCTTAGTTGTTTAATCATTCTACAGATAAATGTATCCAGTCAAGATGGTAATGTTTTATGCTATGTGAGTGTTAGCTATACATTATTAGCCTTTACATGAATGATGAGCAGTTATTATCAGGCGCTCAACAAAGACTTAAAATAATAAAGTTCTGCGTAAACTTAAAGCACCTGCTTTCTAGGTTAAGCAAAACAAGGAAGCCCAAGGAAACACACTGCCAGGTTAGCCTGGATTCAGTGTACAAACACTATAAAACTCAGCGCAGGTTCCCTCCCAGAATCGCGCTACATACCTATTGCAATGCCTCAAATCAGCTGGGAATGATCATTTTCGCTCCAGTACCGCTACGGTGTCCCACCTCCTATACCAGTAACGGGTGTCGGGTACTGTTTGGACTAGAAAGGATTAAGCTATCACCCCCCTGCTGTGTGTTAATTTATTGCTTCAGACATTTTCATATCTGATTCATTTTCGCCCTCTCCGCCGCCGCTCGGCGAAGTTGCGCCTCTCGACGGCCGGAGCCGCCGGCAGCCGGCACCGCGAAATGGCTTCGGTCCCGGGGCACGGGGCCGGCATCGCCGGGGGAGAGAGCAGCCGCACCGGCCCCGTGCGGGCACAGCCAGGCAATCTGCCGAGGTGCGACACGGCAGCCAACCCGCCAGCTCCTTAGGAAACGAGAAAGGAGATTGCGACGCCGTTCGAGATCCCAGTGCTAGACATCTTTCCGTAATAGTGTTATTTCCCCAAGAAAATAAAGGGTCACCGCCACACGCAAACTACATAAAAAATCTTGTGTTGACGGTGGTGGGTTTTTGTTGTTTTTTTTTTTTCTCCCCTGGTTTTGTTTAGTGATTATGTAGAACCTGCTGAAAAGGTGTTTATTTCTGTTTGTAAATTGAATGCGCTGGGTGTTTTTCTCCAGCTTTGCCCCAGGCTCTGTTGGATGTGATGATGGAGCTGGAAGCCGAGGCAGACACCGGAGGAATGTACGCGGAGGGAATCTGGCTGGAAAACAAAGCCCTGTTTTGTCATTTCATGCCTCTCAAAAGTCCCACTCCATGCAGACGAAATGTGAGTTAATATACGTTAAACAGGATGAGTGAAGTAAAAAAGAAAGATGTAAAAATGAATAGCAACCTCACTGGAAGCACCGGGGCCATCCCCAGCGTGCGGGTGCAATGGGGCCACGAGCCAGAAAGCAGAATCAGCCCCAAATAAACCACCCTCATCCTGCCAGGCCGCTCCGTCCCCTCTCACCTCCCAAACCCAGCCACCTGGGATCGTTTTCCAGCATCCCTTTCCCACCCTGGCCATGGTACGTGGGTGATGGAGAACCTCACCCTGTTGTGCGTGTGTTGCACGCGGACACCTCCACTGGTTTAATTTCACACATATCTATTGCACATAGACAAATAAATTCTCCCATACCATTTTATTGAATTTCTAGTAAGTTGGCAGACTAAAGTGATTTTTAACACTTCTCAATTGGATTTATGATTTCTATGTCATCCACCCTGCTTCTGACATTAGGAAATGTTCAACATGAGGGAATCATTCACTGGTTCTTTTAACTACACTATAAAACATTTTAGTCTCCTTTCTTTCAGAAATCCATAAATGGCTAATTTAATCACAGCCTTACAGCAGAAACCCTCAGTTTCTTCTGCTAATTATGTGGCTGAGTTTTGGTGCTTAAATCATTACGACATGTTGGGGACAGGTAAGGAGTGGACTGGCAGGACTCGGTCACCAAAGGCCAGATCATGACTTGGTTTCCAAAGCATTGAGCATCGCCTGGGCTTGGCTCCTCTCCGTGGGGCATGCAGCATGGCATCCCCAAATGATGTTTTCAGGAGATCCAGAGAAAGCTGGGGGCTTCCAGTATTATGCTTTTTTAAAGCTGATATTGTCCAGCTCTCTGGAGTGGGGACTTACTCTTCCCCCTACCTGACCTACTTTGTTTTCCTGACAAATTAGGACCAAGCCAACCACAAAAAAAACACACCAACTTTACAAGCCACATGCGCTGTGGTGTTGACTGAGCCTTCCTTCCTCCAACGTCCACCCAGCCGAAGCACGTTTGAATTTCAAAGGTACACTGAGCTGGGTGGTGAGAGGGCTGATGGCTGTGTGAAAGTACGCACACCACTGCTTGGCAAAAACTCCAGATAATTACAACTATTAAACTTTTTGCTTGTCTGGCCTCCTGAAACTTGAGCTTCTAGGGTTTTGTGCTTTCCTAGGAGGGTTCTTGCTGAAGCAGGCATAGCTTTTTTCGTTGCATGCACCACACGCGCCTTGGAGCGCGTGCTGCAACCTTATTCCTCCCTTGTATAAACTACAAGGAGGAGCTACAGCTGTCGTCTTCATCGTTTCTGAATTGGGCGGCTTGAAGTCTGGATCAGGCCAAACCCTTTTGAGGATCCTGGTGGTTAGCTGTCATGTGCTGGTCCCTCTTGTTGCAGAGACAAGCTGGATCCAGAGCTACAGCCGCTTGTGAGTTCGGCTCTGCGTGCAAATCGCTCTCTGACCTTATGTCGAAGGAAATTTTGGAGGCAAGCTGTGCAAGGTTCTTGGGGCTTGGGGAGCTGCTGCACCTCCTGGCTACTCTGCATACAGGTTATCAGGGATCTCTGGTGAAAACATTTGTGTTACAGAATAAGTAGGGAAAAAAGAACTTGATGACTGCACTAAAATGAATACCTAGAGGAAAGCTTTTAAAACTATTTAGCAGTTTTATTTGCATAGATAAATGCCTAAACCTTTGGACTCTGTATCTGGTTTTATTGAAACTCATTTGATCTGGATATTGCCAAGATGCACCGTTTGTACAATTTTTTAATGTTTTATGGTTTATGCAGTGAGTAATTTATTATACAAACATAATTTCTACATTCTGGCCAAAACCAGGAAATAAAACCAAATATCCCTCAAAACATAGATCTTTGAATTGTTCTACAGATCCTGCCTTAATTCTCACCGACAGCTTTATCTCTTTCTAGCAAAAATATACATATGATAATTGGATACAATGTCATAATGAAGGATATAATAAGGAGGGGGGGAGAGAAAATATCTTCTGTGTTGGATCTGTGTCTGTAACTTTGAACAGCCCTGAGTCTTTTGGCTCCCCAAACTTTTTAACCTGCCTGTGCAGCTCTCATGGGCACCTGCCCTCCTCTCTGCCTTCCCTGGGACACTCCAAGCCCTGGTGCTCTCTGAGGTGCGACCTGACTTAATATCACTCTTTTGATGGTTTTAAATATATTTTCCACTTTTTAAGGAAAACAGCATCTGTTACATACAGGCTGCAGCTCACCCCAGCACGGGTCTCAGCCCACCTCTGCACGCTTTGGTCCATTTGGCCCATCACCTCTCATATTCGTTGCTCTCTCCCCTCCCGTCCTCAGTCTCGTCCCCTTCTCCTTCCCCCCTCCCCTCCTCATCCCTTTTGGGAGTGTTTCCTGCACCAGTTCCCATTTCCTTCCTCCCTCCCGGTGCCTCTTCCACACATCCCAGCAGCACACGCGGTTTCGCACTGACGTGGCATCTGATGGAGAATCCTGATTTGCAGATGTCACCGCATACACCAGTTATATTCCATCCCGAAACTTATCTTAATCTGTAATAATCAATATCAGCATGCAGAACCATATGCACCATTAACTACAATTTACATTTGATAATATACTGTTTTTCTTCATTAGGATACCGCTCCCGTCACGATGTGCTTACTTGAGGAAACGTTCAGTGACGGAAAGCCGTTGTCCAACTTATTTCTCCTTGAGTCCAAACCCCAGCCTATGTCCTCTTCCCTCAGCTCGGATGGCAAGCAGGACTGATTTTCTTCTTGAATGACCAGAAGTCATTTTTCAGTCAAGTTACTGCTGATTACCTGGGGGTAAATGAGACTCGTGATTTCTGGGAAAATGATGAGAAAGGAGCTGGCTAACTGGCAGTCATCACCAACTTCAAGAAGCAATAGGTGTTTGGGGAGCAAAGGTTAAGTGAGGGTAGGGAAAACATGGTGAGAAGAGTTAATAAAAAACACTAAGAATTATTATTCCTTAACTAGCTTTAATTCTTCAGGGTTAAAAGAAAGTATGGGTGTGTAACGGTGAGGAAATGCAAGCAACTGTCGGAGCCATGTGCTCAAGTATTTTCAGACATAATTTTGTATCTCAAATTCAAAGACTTTTGGAAAAGGCACACCAACAATATTCCACGAGAGTAAGGGGTAAACCCAAGACTGGCGTGTGTTTACAATTTACTAAAATCTGATTGCTAATATGTGGATTTTGGTGCATTTTCCCATTAGAAACACATAGTTACAACAAACTTGCTATCCCACTCTTGCTTTACTCTTCTGAGTTGCTCCTGGTAGCTGGACCTGACTTGCTGCATTTTTGACCCGTGCACGGTCCAAACTAAAGCTGATCTTACTGAAAGGGGTGGATGCAGCAGTAGGTGCAGAGAACTGGCGAAGTCGAGGCATTTGCTCAGCCCCGGGTCCTGGTTTAGATGTTCCCCGGACCCCTGCAATGGCAGAGGGCAACGAAGAACCTGGAAGCAGCCGTCCTAGGAGCGCGGAGGCCACGTAACACCGGCGTGTCTGCAGCCTTCAAGAGCAGGGCAAGGACATTCTTGATCCTCCATTTGGGGAACAATTTTCCTCTAGTAGCTGGAAATTTTTAATAAGGAAGCTTTATATCACCACGCAAGGTGCACTTAAGGGAATGTGACACGGTGTGACAGCGCTGAGATGCTGCAAAGATTTTGGCGCTTTGGACAGAATGACAAATTCTGCTGGTGTGGCTGTGGATGGGTGCAGTACAGTATAAATTAACATATAACTAATAACTATACTGGCATTATAGCGAGTATCTCATGGTGATAAGCTTCGTGATTCTCTTCAACCCACTGAAGTTGAAGGAAGAGCAAAGGCCTTTTCAAGCTTACTTTATCTTCTTGCTTCTTAAGTGAGACTAATCAAGTTTATATCCTTTTAGCTTATTATTAGCCCAGCAGAGCTTCTGGCACTCTTTACAGCTTTTTTGACATGAAAGTTAGTTACACCTACTCTGCTTAGTATGACTTCACTTTTCTTGTGATAAATCCTGAAAATTAATATACTGTATCCTCCCGATTACAAAATGAAAGTGTCCTAGACATTGTGAATACCCTGGCTGTGGAATGCTGCCAGTAAAAGAAAAACTGATGTCTTAATGATCTTTGTTCATAAAAAGAAGAAACTCGGTAGTAAATTTTCTTGGTTAAGACATCAGGATTTTCCTTTTTTTCTTTTTCTTACCCTAACCTCCAACTGACGCATATTTCAAATTTTTTTTGCAAAGTAGAAGAATCCTTGAAAATAAAATGCATTGGACATAAAAGAATAATAACGAAAATCCTAAGAGTGAAGTGAGTCCTGCGTTACTTACGCAGCCAAAGCTCCCACTGACTTTAATAGGAAGTTTGGCTGCAGGAGGAATGCAAGCCTGGGCCCTGAGCACTGAACATAGGTTAAATTCTTTCTTAAATTAAATGAAGGATAATAATGAAATCTTTTGTTAAATTATTTGCTGACTGAGCTTCCTGATTTGGTAAATTAAGAGAAAGTCAAGCCCTGAAACAAGTAACCATTCTTGTTACAAAGGGTAGCACTGGTGGCACTGGTGTCTTATTGAACACAGATCTGCTTAATTACAGTTCCCACTGTTTGTTAAGATAACGAGTGCCAGCTGTTTGATAGCGGTGGAGCCTGCAGAAGGAAAAACTGGCGATCTTTGTCATTTCCATTTAGGCCCTGGATCAGACTTGCGTATCTATAAAATTGTATAGGGAGCAAAATAACTGAGAAGTGCACTCGCAATGTGTTCCGCAAATTTGGGCAGAGCATTTGCCGGTGCACACGGAGCTCCACCATCTATATCTAAAGCAACTCACCATTGGGAATATAAAGTCAAAGCAGAAAAATTGAGCATTTAATGGTCTACCATTATTGTTGAAATCACAATGACAGGCCATGATCTTCAAGTACAATTTTGATCCTTAGGTAGTAACTGAAATTACAGCATTTCATACTCTGACTATATTATAGGGAATAAAACATCTGTCTAAATATTGGAGATATAAAATCCTCAAAATAAAGATATTTGAGAATATCTCGCACAGAGCACCTTTCCACCTGCTTGCTTAGTATAATGCAGTCATTATGGCAATAAATGTTTCTAATAAAGTATGAAAATGGATTGTTTGCTTTGCTGCTTGTATGAACTCTCATTTCTCTTTTTATTATATTGAATCTGACATTTGCTTACCCTTTATCAGCAGAATATTTAATCAACTCCAATCTGTAAGAAGCAAGAGGAATTTCTATTTTATTTAAAACCTGTCCCACATGAAAAAGGACTGGGAAATAGGTCACGCAGTGTATGGGAAGTGTGAGAAGTGTTAGAGTTACAATGCTGAATATTTATCTAGTCTACAAAAGAGACGGTTCTAAACTTGTACAGTAACATGCGAGTCTGCTCCTATTGTTTAAAGTACTGGTGAAATGATTTAATGGCTTAATGTTTCTAATTTTTATCCACGGTACAGGATCTAGAGAATTAAACCTCTGTCAGCTTTATTTATTTTCTCTGTCAGTGTATTTTCTTGCACTTTTTGCTACATAACTCTTCAGAAATGCTATATCCATATCGATTGTAATTTCTTTGGGCTCTTGTCCAAAATACTCAACGTAAACAGTCTGTGTTTCCTCTCCATCTGTATTTTGGCTAATCCTCTGTTTTAGACAATCTAATGACAAGTGCTAGTTATCTGGAGGTACATGGTTTTCAAACCGGCGCACTATGATTTATGGTGCTTGTTTTACAGAAAGTATCACAAGCTCACAGAAGTGAAAGCTTCCAAATAAGCACCTAACTTTTGTAATAAATGCAGCTAACAACATGTCTGCAAATATATAGCAAACAGAGTGAGTGATGTCTTATTATGCAGGCCACAGTTTGACTTGGTCTGGTTTTATTTATGAATATGTCTTGCATCTGTTTCAAATTTCAGACCTGTTCAGTTTCTCAAATGCTCTCCCAAGCAAGCTTGTGCTGAACGTTGTTAATTATCCTAATAAAATATTTGTATCAATTTTACTAAAGATCCGCAATGCTTCTGCCACAAGCAGACATTTTTTTAATAACCGAATTAAGAGAAATAATTATAGCTAGCACTGGAATGGTCAGAGATGTCCAGATTGTATAAAAAAAAAAAAGGGAGGGGGGAAATGGGTAGAGTACAGCTAACTGTACAAGAGCAAAGGGACATATGATTAAATTAAAGGGCAATGCTTTGTGAACAAACAAAAGGAAATCCTTCTTCATACAATACATAGTCAATCTGCCGAATTCACTACCGCAGGGGGTCATTGAAACAAATGCTGTGGCTGGGTTTCAGAGCGGACTGGATAATTTTATGGCTGTTATTAAAATACGTAGCCCTGCAAGCTCAGATAATGATAAGGGTAATCAAACCCCATGCTGCAGCCCGCGAGATGATGGGTGGAGGCATGGGAAAGGAGCTTTGCCCCCTGTGCCCCCCCGGAGGAGCTGGATGGGGCTTTACGGGGGGCTTCACCTTCCTTTGAAGAAGCGGGTGCTGCCCACCCGTGGGGCACGGGCTCCGTCACTGGCCTCCTCCGCTGCGATAATCCCTTGCTTCTCAGTAAAAATAAAACACGAGAGCCTCGTGTGAATTTTTAGGCATTCCCCTCTTGCCGCCGGTTCCTCGGCACGGAGCGAACTCGGAGGAACGCGATGGCCTCGGCTTATTTTTGTCGTGCAACTAAATAGTTTCTGCCAGGACGAGCTGATGTAAGGACCGCTGGGCTTACATCACACGGGCGTGCAGAGGAGCTCTCGGCCAGCACGGCAAGTATTTAGGACTCTACCAGATAGTAAAGCTTTAAATGTCTTTTTCTTCTGTGGGGTCTTTTAGTTTGCTCTCAGCGAGCCCATGCTGAACCAAACTAGACCTTGCCCCTTGCTTTAGCTGAGAGCTGGGAATTTCATTGTCTGTATTTCGCATCCAGGGATGTCTCTCTTGTGATCCTACAGGAAGATGGGACATATTCTGCGCTCCTCAATGAATACATCCTACGGCACCCCAAATGCCATGGACTATATAAGATTGGTAGCCATGTGGAAAAAAAAAAAAAGAAATAAAAAAGAGTGGCTTACCAAAAAATCTTAAAAAAACAAAACGATGACCTGATCTACAGGATCTGGGGAGCATTGGGCTGAGGGGAGAGGCTGCCAAAGGGGTGTCCAGCCTGGCCCCACGGGGGTGGCTCCAGCTGTGTCCAGCTGTGCTTCAAGCCACCGCTCAGGGGTCCCTTGGGTGTTCCTTGGGAAGTGGGGGGGTTGCCCTCCTGCCAGTTTGATTGCACTGATATCACGAAAGCGAAGGCAACAGTTGGCATTTATTTGTACCCCTTGTTATCACCCGGCGCGGAGAAATCCGAGACTGAAAATGGACAGTGTGTCTCCGATCAGGGAGGCTGTCAGCACGATTTATGGAAGTCTGATTTCTTATTTCACTTCTGTGCAGGAGAAAAAGTGACAACTTCGCCCTTCAGTATTGTCAGTCTAACGCTTTTCCCAGGCTGTTCACATGCTGGAAAGTGGATGGTGGGAAGGGAGGGAGCCTGGACGTCTGCATCCCTTGGTGGAGAACCATGAGGACATGCTTAATTGACGTTTGGAGCTAAGAGCTGTGGCAGGATGGAGGGAGCAGACTCTGCTTCACACCAAAGCTTACCTTAAATATTTGGAGCCCTCACCCCCAAAGTCAGGGCCGTGGTGTGGTATTCTCAGCTCAGCTGGTCCTCAGCAAGATCTTTGTGTCCATTGTTTGGTTTTGCTGTAATTCGTGGAGTTAGAACCTAATTTTAAGATGGTAAAATCAATGGAATAAACATACTCTCCTTACCAGTTATTTTGGTTATTGCCCTAAACTTTGTTGCTTGGATTGCTTTTGCTAGCACATAATAATACTGTATTCTCTGCAAAAAATTTGCCATTCTCAAATGTTTTCTTTTCCAGTTGTAATAGACCCAGGCTAGTATGCTGCTTTACAGAGACAAGCCACTGTCACCAGCATGTGGGACACCACTGCCAGGATTAACTGTATCGGTTTTCTACGAGAGTATAGCTAGTTCCAGCACGTTTATAAAAATCAAATAAATAAGTAAAGGAATAAATTTGGCCAGTCCCAAGTCAACTGAAGACTGGAGTTCTTGTTGGGAAGACCTTGCAACCTGGCCCTACCTTTTGAGGCAGGACATGGAAACCACTTTGACTCAGCTCCGGCCATGTCTTATTTCATTCTGGGTTTGTGACAAGGGTGAGGTCTTGTATTATTTTCCACTTTAATTTTCAGGGAAAAATGGGTAAAATTGCAGGATACACTTTCAAAAAGGAACAGTGAACTGCAGCTGCACCCTGACCGAAGCGGTGCCTTCTGCTTGCCAGTCCCTTCTTTTCCTTGGGAAGAAATTTTGAATATGTTGTGTCAAATAAAAAATATCCTGTATTGTAATAAGAAAATAAAATGGCTTTTATTTTCCTACATAAAAGTTTGTGCAGAGCTTGGTAGGTTAAAATGACTTTGGGAGGGAAGCAGCGCTCAGGCAACGCGCTCCTGCTCTGCAGATGCGTGGTATAATGGCGGGAATATGTACTGCCTTTTGTATTACTTTGTCAAATGACATTTGAGTTATGATCATACCTCTACATTACGAAGGCAAATGTATGATTCTTGTGACTGTATTTCTTGATCATGAGGAAATGCCAGATAATCATGATAATCTCTTTGTATACCTGTCTAAGGATCAAGTTTTCAAAAGCAGCCCGCAAAAGGGTGCATACTAAATATGTGCATGTTCTCATATCATCTCATCACATCTCCATGTGCAAGACCATGTGCACATTCAGACTAGATAATTACCTATCCGGTTTACTCCCGCACGGGCTGTTGTTTAATGTAGGCACAAAGAAGACAATTTGCATACATAAGTAGACAGTGAGCTCCAGTTCTTCGTGCTCGGTTTTTCCTATGATCACAGCAACTGGAGATGAATAAGACCTACTATGTTCCCTATACCTTACCTTCCCAGAAAGAGTGCTCCCTGATGGATAATTACGACTGGTTTGTCTCTGGTTTTAAATGTCCCAAGCAGTGGTTCTTCCACCGTGTCCCTGGAGAGCCTCTTCCACTTTTGAGGCCACTTTTGAAAATTTGGCCTCACCAGAGCGCTAGAGCTGAGAAATTCCCGGTGGCCCGAAGAGCTGAGACATCTGCTGAATTCATAATTGAATTGTTGACTGAATTCAGCAGGGTAACAGACAGGGATTGACCAGCTGTGCTGGTACTGGTATTTTATTGAAATCGATGGGAATGGCTGTAGTGAAGAAAGGCGTGCTCTATCTACCCGGGTTGTGTAAAGAAGTGACACCCCCCCCCCAGCATGAGAGTTAAACTTATTTTTCTGGACCTGAACAAGTGAGGGAGACTGGATTTTAAAACACTGTTCAGTTGTGATTAGCGTCTGCTCCAGGAGGTAGAAAATTGCTTGTGAACAGACTAGGAAACTTTGGTGGGAAGGACATAGATTACACAATTTCTTTTTTTTCTCCATTTCAATCTCTGACTTCTCTTGCAGGGTCAGAGAGAAATTGCCAATAAAAAAAGGCAAAATTCTGATAGAAGGTAATTGCAACCTTTTTCCAGCTTTAAGTCATCTTGAAGAAGTAATTTAACCATACTGTTCTTTCTGGCTGCCATTTGTAAATTGTTAATTAACAAGAGAGCAAATAATAATTACTGCTGGAGCCATTCAATTAAAAGATGTTGCTTTCCAAACTTTGTTCACACAGTCTATATTACTAACATCATGTCTAGAAATATGCCACAAATGCTGCCAAAAGAGCAAAACCCAAGTACTTACCCATCATTATACAGCAGCACATGTCTTTTTAGCATTTTTTATTATTTTGATTCTTAAAGCTTGCGGTCTTCTAGTTCATGTGGATAAGGAATATGTCTCTTTGTGGTTTTGCTAACAGAGTATTTTGAGAATAAGAGATTGAAAAAATAACAAACAAACATTTCTTACAAGAAAACACTGCCCTTCTGTATAACATGCCTAGGAAATGTTTGCATTTTCACTTGCTGTGAGACAGTAGAGAAAATGGAGAACAAATGCATGTGCCTGGTCTGGATAACCTAAAGTTAACTCCACATGTCAAACTGATTGCCTGACACAAGGCAGGCATATTCTGTGATGACAAACAAATAGCACCTCCATCCTGCAGACATCCCCTAATTATAAAAGAGAAATTATTTCCCATTTTCATTGCCAGCAAATGTATGTTACTCTGGTGCACCATAATTTCTGTGTAAGTACTGTATCAAAGTTTGCTGAATGTGAAGCACAAAGTATGTTAGACGTTAAACTGTAATTACAGAAGGGAGTGGATTTCTAGAGTATTATGTTTTTTGGTAATATTTTATTTTATTGGTTTTCAAATATACTTAGACTGCCAGACTAAGCAGGCAGAATAACAGCAACACAGAATTCCAGAATAACATATGACTTTAATAAAATAAAGCAGGATGGCTTGCTTTACTTGCATCGCTGAAAAGAATTGAAAACATTACCGTGCCCTCAGCCACAGTGTCATCCAGACCCGGCTGGACTGAGACTCATGGGACCAGGTGCCCAAGCATGGACGTCAACTTGGGCAACTCACCCCCATCCCCACATTTCTCCCCCTCCCCTGGGTTCATTTCCCTTCGAGGCAGCAGTCGGCTCCTGCGATGGTGCTGAGCCAGCGTTTGGCACAGTGGGGCTTTGATCCCAGCTTCAAGCTCTTGTGCTACGGAAATATAGATAATAACCAATGGTATAAAAGGAGGTGACTGCAGGGGAAGATGCGTATGGATGCAAGAAACACAGAGGGGTATATTCAGTCCCGATTTACTTTTTGTCGGTTTACACTTTCCCTTGTCCCCTTAATTTTCAGTGAATGTCAGGGGTGATGAACTTAAAAGGTAAGACATGTTCAGAGGTCGAATCAAAAGTAGGATCAATGATGAATTATTAGATGAGTTTGTTTCTGTAAGTTGTGCAGGATCGTTCCAAGCTGCGGATCAGACGAGTGGCGTCCCTGCTGTCACACTCCCGGCTTTCCATTACGGTGCTATCACTCACCGTTTCGCCCTTTGTGGTTCCTGTAATGATCTACACTCGTTCTGTCTCTCCACGTGTCCACCTTCCCTCACGTCAGGCGCCGCAAGCCGGCTCCTGAAAACAGCGAGAAGTGTGGTCCTTAATACGTGACCAGCTTTCCTGGGGATAATTTTCTACATGGCTGAGAATGCGCACGTGCGGTCTTTAGGAGTGAAGCATAGCCTGTGCCTCGTAGTCCTAGACCAGGTGCATTTTTGACATGGTTCCTCAAGAAGGCATTCCCTCTTGGAGATGATATTAACACTATTTCAGCATGACTCTTCTTGCTTCGATTTACCATTTTCTGCTTTTTCTAGGGGGAAGATTGGTGTCCTCCAGAAGAGCTGTCACTGCCAGGGGAAAGCACAAGGGTCGTCAGAGCTCAAATGGGAAGGGAGGTGGTGATTCAGGCTGTGCCTCCCCTTGGCTTAGGGAGCAAACGCTGGCCATGAGCTGGCATTTTACATGCAATCCATTCTCAGCAGTGAAACACTCAACTGAATTCAGTCTGATTTTTGGTGGTGGGATGTGCCGTGGAGGTGGCATGGATGGGAAGGCAGCAGGTGCTGCATCCGGAGGAGAGCATCGTTACGTGGAGAGCTTGATCTTTTAAAACACGTCTCCTTCCCTGCCCTCTTCATCTGTATTTGGTCACTGGAGACCACACATTCAGGCACCATTTATGACAATTCGTTAAATTTATACAGGTTTTTTTCCTTGTTCTTTCCTAGGAAATCTTTGGGTATTTCTCATAGCTTGATAACGGATAGTGTACTTGTCTCAGGCTTTTGTAATAGCATCGCAACAAAGAGAAACAAGCCATTTTTTGTTCATTTCTTCTTTGTTGTATCAATTAAGTTATCCCTAACTTTCTGACTTTCACAGCTACCGATTATCTTGACCAAATTAGCACCCAGTAAAATGTCACCACATCAGCTCATTTTCTAGGGACTTGAATTTCTCATCACCGACAAAAAAATCTTTTTTCTCCCATCATCTTGACTTGCCTTTAATGTGCATCAGTTTTTAATACTTGTGGAAAAGCTTTGAATGACAGACTAAACCATTTCATTTATATGCAGAAAATGGCTGGGCAGGGGAAAAGGCTCTGCTTTCCCAGAGTTGTCTGTGGATGCCCCACCTCTATGACTGATAAATGCTTTGCAGAGTTCGGTCCACGTGCCTGTTCAGTCTCTGGCACCTCCTCCAAGACTCCCACATTTGCATGTTTTTTCCTGGAGGTAAAACCTCTAGTGTCTGAGCTGCTCTTTCAGCCTAAAATCTCTTATCGATAGCATTTAGCATGTAAAATCAGCTGATTTTCAGCTGTAGGAGCAGAACACTAAACTACTCCTGGTGTTTACACCAAGAAAACATGGCCTTGCTTCCTGACAGTGATTTATGCTCTGAAATCTCAAAATGTCTTTATTGGCTCTCTTTTCTGATAGCACGGGCAGAGCTATTGCGCTCTCAGCCAGGACTATTTATACTCACACTGATACCGAGTGCCCCTTTCCGTACTGGTGAAGACCACTTGCACCACATGTGGTTTTCGTCCTCCATAATTTAGAAAGGTGTTATGAACTAACGCTTTTGTTTCTCTGTCCCCCCTGAAATCCCACATGAACCCTGCAGTGGCTGTGGGTTTTGAGAGGCTTTGTGGCTGGCAGGAGCTCGCTGGAGAGGAAAGGACAAGGGGCCTGGACAGGAGAGCTCCTGCTTCTTATTCACCCCAGCTCATAGCGGGAACAGAGGTTTTCCATGTGGTTTTGTCTGACAGAGGTTCACCTCACCCTTGCTAACCTCGCTCATGTGCGGTTGACCCCAAATTCATGTCCAAACACACTCTGAGACACCAGGTTTTGCCCAAAAGCTAAAGCACCCATCCCACCTTCGGCAGCGGGAGCTGTGCCTGGAGCCAGACGCAGGTGGGCATCCTGAATCACAGCACGTACTCTGCGCGTTGTGGACCCCCATGCGTTGACCCCATTCTGGGTGATGTGGCCTCTTTGTCGATACTGTTTGTTTATTAATTAGCCTAAAGTAAGAGAGGCACTTCACACACAAATGAGAGTCCTTGCCCGGAAGAGCTGGGAGTAATACTTTTGCCTAAGAGTTGCCTAATGCAGCTACTGAAACACTGCCAAAGGTTTGCTTTCAGAGAGTTCCTATGGGCAATATTTTTATAATATCTTATATCCCAAATGGGCTTTATATGTTTCCTAGAAGCCTGATTTTTTGGAAAGAGCAAATATCCCCAAACCTTTTATTTTTTCTGTTCTCCATCCTTCAGGTACTTTCCCTTTGCTACCCGATACCTGATGAAAGAAACCAGTCTGAAGAAGGCAGATTTTGGAAAGCAGAGCATGGCAGCGCGAGGCAGGTTGTCCATCTACCGCTGTCGTAGCTTGGCATCCCTGACCTAGTGAAGCTGGCACACCGACCTGCTGCAGGCACCAAGCCATCCGAGCAGATGGGCGCGAGCATGGCCAGAGAGGAGGCCGTGTAGGAGCATTTAGTCTGTTAGCAAAGGGCAGAATTCCTGGACAGACGTTTTAAGCCCAGGCTGTTATTTAGGGGATATGCCCCCGATGAGTGTTATTTTGAGCAGCAGTGCAGCAGACACAAAATTATAAAAGAAGGAGGAAAGATTTGAAAATTTCTACTTCTCGATGGCATCCTGCCAAGGAATCCTATGGGGATTGCTTGGCGGTGATGTTGCTGGAGGACTATAGATGGTGCAGGTGCCTAGATACAGCTGCTATGACAAAACCCATATTATTTTCAGGTATGTAACCGCTTTTATTTTTTATACCTTTATTTTTAGTCAATTGCAGAATATTGTGCAGATGGCTGAGACTGAACCTGAAAGTCTTGATTTTTAAACTATGGCCTATTTGATTTTACTGGCCTGGGACTTGTCATTTGAGTGCAGAAGTGGTGCATTCAGATAAAAGGACATATGCAAAAATAAGACCTGGATATCCGGGATGTCCATCTTATGCTCTGTGTTAGGGGCTGATTCCCATTCAGGGTATATATATAGAGAAGCCCTGAGAAGCTGGTGGCGTGGAGGGGATGTTAAGCTGGATCCCACGCTGGAAGATACCCATGTCCAGACTGATTCCAGCTAACTCCAGCAAGTCAATGAGGAATGCAGTCACACCTGGCCCTGCAGTATATAAAAGTTATCACCTCTGTCCTTAAAATGGCCCTTCGGAGGTTCCCAGGATGGTCAGTTCCCAGAGTTAGGTGTCTCTCCCATCAGGCAAGATGGACCTGGGCCCTTTTCCTTCTGTGCCCTGGACCTGGACCAACTAAAATTACATGAGTGTTGGCAGATGTACGTCTAATCTGTTCTTAAAAATTGCCAGTGAGTTTCACAACCTCCCTTGGTAATTTGCTCCAGTGCCTAATTATCCTTTCAGATAGAAAACTTCCCTTCCTGCAAGTTAAAACCTGTTACTTCTTGTCCAGTCCTGTTTGGACATGGAAAAAAGTGCTTGTCACCTTATTTAAAATAATGTTTACATTTATATGCTTTCATACATTCATACATATGTACACAAATATATTTAAAATAAAAATAGTATTGAGTGTCTCCTTCCTCTTTCTAGACAAAGCAAACTCATCACAACTTTTCTCAAATGTTTATCATTTCCTATTATTTTCCTCTGCAGTTTTCCCCAGTTTTTCTTAATCTCTTTTTTTAAAGAGTAATGCCAAGAAATGGACAGTTTATTTTTGTTAAGACTTTAATGGTGCTCTGCAGAGATCCCAGAAAGTTATTTGCCTTTTTGCAACAGCACTGTGTTTGTTGACTCATAAACACTTTGAGGTCTTTTGTAGCCTCCAGGTCACTTTCTGCATACTTCTACCATTGTATTTGTGTGGATTTCAATTTCTTCCTATATATAGTGCCTTACACTCATCTTTATTAAATGTCATCATTAGGATGCTTGCTCCAAAATAATTTGGAATGTTAATACTTGTGATTTTTCCCAGTTTGGTGTCATCCAAAGTATACTCTCTATTCTGTCATCCAAGTTGTTAATGAAATATTGAATAGCATCGGATCCAGGACAGACCCAGCTGGGACCCTGCGTGGTATGTTCTCCAGCACTGACAAAGAGAGGAATTTCTGTGTTTCATTTAGAGCCCTGAATGATCTAATCCATTGGATTAGACGGCAGCTACAAGAGACAATGAAAAAAAAAAAAATCCCAAACCCCCTTCTTATAAGTACTCATTTCTGGAACAGTATTATATAGCTTTTTCTTGAAGTCCTCTCAGCATAACTTTGTTATATTTTATGCCCTTGGTTTTCTTTTTGAAGGGAAAAAATTCCTACTGCCTTCTATAAATAGTCCCACAAGGTTTTCAAGTTCAACCCTGAATTAGTGAAATAGAGAAGCAGAATAGTTAAATTCAACTTTTTGTGGTATTTGGCAGATTTATAATTATTTTTTCCATCAACAGCCTAAAAGGCATCAACACATTTTTACTGTGACAGCTCTGATTTTGCAATAGAAAGAAGGTAAAAATCAACAGAAAGAAGGCATGAAATCAACTTTTTATATAAAAACTCCAGCGCTTTTAGGATAACCTAGGTATTTTTAAAAATGAAGTCTTCTAAACTCACACATTTCTTCTTTCCCTAATGCTAAGTACATTGCTTAGGAGAAGGCTGCTTGGATTTGATTAAAACATCCTTATCCTGTTTATGGAAATTTTCCAGAAAGAAGCAGAACCTCCCTGGCCCAGGCCAATCTGAATGAATGTGCATTAAATCAGAAAAATGGCGAGGTATCATTAGGGTTTGTGCAAAACTTTAAAGGCTATGGAGGTTAAAGAATAATTTCAGTCATGATGGCTTTTTTATATATTTCATTTCCCTCTCCCTTCAATCCATGCAAGACATACTCTGTAATGATTTTATCAGTGAAGTTCAAACTTCAGCCATGTTTAACAGATTTAATATATCCAAAGTGTTCAATCATTCCTGGTTATACAGCCTGGCTTCCTGCATACCACAGGTCAAAGAACCTCACCTGGTTATTTCTGCACCTTGGTTTCACTCTTTCTACCCTTGTTCAAGGCATTCATGGATCAGCACGTAGACATGTGAAATATGGTTAGATAGACTCACGGTCAAAGAAAAAGAATTGGTTAAACGTTTTTGCAATGAGATAGGATGGATTTATTCTCTCATACTTTTTTCCCCTCCAATTTTAAGAAAGAATTAATTTTCAGAGTTTGGCAAGATCAAGCTTCTGGAAGAATCTGGAACAGCCCTGTGCAGGGAAGGATTGTTTGGTAAAACAGATTGCATAATCTTGCATTGGAAGAATCTGTGTCTGTACCTCGTAGGACCCTGGGACAGCAGGATCCGTGGGGACCACTGCCTCAGGGGTGTCCCTGTCTCTATGCCACTCCACCGAACTTGTCCACCTTACCAGTGGCGTAGGTGGTGTAACCTCCTCGTCTCTGATCTCTGCAGTCCGGCTAGCTTCATGCCTTGGCGTTTAATAACATTTCCCCTTTTGCAATAGGAATTCTAAGCTTACATGACTTCATTTGTCTTTCCATTTAATTTGAAATGAATCAACTCCATCTGAGGTTATTTTCTATGACTAGTTCCATAAAGTCTTTAACCATCTATCAAGGACAAATTTATATTTGTGTCACCTCCTATTGTTTCACCCGCTATTTAGTGAGGACTTCTTTCACTTGCTACATCTGTTAGTAGTAGTATTTCATTTTGAGCCAGGAATGCAAAGGTTCCAACAAAAGTCACTCACAGTAATGTTTCTCTATCATCATTAAACTGTTGAATCCTTACCTAAATCTGACAGTTGTGCCTGCAGCAAGTCCCTTGGTTACACCGGTGGTTCCATCTTCCCTAATTGTCTCCTGATTTGCAGAAGGTCCACCACAACCTTTGGTATCCTGTCTACTGCTCTTCTACCTCTTTATCTATGTTATCCTCCCTCACTTTCTTTTCTCTGTTTATTAACATTACGTGAGATTATTATGCGATTCTCTTATAATCTCCTCTATGCCAGTGTAAAATTCTCATGAGCTTCAGCAGCCTGTGTTCCAGAAAGCAAGTACTTTTTGGTACTTTCATGGAGCCTATTCACAGAAAAGAGTCTTTTCATAATGTCCCACTCAACACCTGCACCAGTATTTGACTTGCAGATTATATTGGGATAGGAGAAATAAAACATTATTAAAAAATACAGTATTCAACCTCTCCCTCCTGACAGATAAGTTGCTCAACTTCCATATGTGCAAGAGTGAGTCTCTTTTCTTTCTTTTTTTTTTTTTTTTTTAAGTTGCAAGAGTAGGATCCTAAAGCTGTCAATATTAACTCAGGAATCATAGTACGAAAATCAGAATTTTGCAGAAGACTTGTTTGGTGAACCAAGCTCATTTATTTACCTTCCCAGCTAGAAAAGGTAAGTAGCCAAGAACAGGAGGGTACAAATGGAGAACTGGAAACAGAGTTTGGCTCAGGTTATATTGACTTTGGCAAAAACAAGATATGAAAAATTATACCTCAGATAAAAATAAATTATAATCTGCAAGCATTTGAATCAGAGGAGTTCTTCATGTAAACTCAATAAATGAATGTTAATTCAGTTACCAATTTGTAGCTATGAAACATAACTAGTGATGTTATTCTTTGGAACTTGTTTTGGAAAAGATTGCATAACCCATGAAGCAATTCTTCACAAAGTGCATAAAAGTGTCGGCTTATGTATAATTTATGCAGCTAATGTTAGTTATGGTCTGTTTAATAGTACTTAATGCTGCTGTATGACATCATTCTTTCATTTACCAATAGAAAAAATGAAAAGACCAATCAAAAACATTTTAAAGATTAAAAGATATATGCATTAGTTTTGATTTTGTGTTTAAATTGTGTAAGTCAATAATTATCACTAGTATGTAAAGGATTTTTAAAAGGCGCAATTGTCGTACGTATTCTACATATTTACTATTTAGTTAGTTGGTTTAATTACAATTTACTCACTGTGTATGTGTTAACTAATATACTGTTAATGTGCCTTGAGCAATTAATTTTGCCGACAGCATAGTAACTGGCTGTATGCGCTTGCCCCTTTATTAGTGGCAATTATTAAATCCAATTTTAGTTGTACTTACTACATTTCCTCCGCTGCCTACAGGGCATCCCTACGGGAGGGTTATGACTTAGTGCTTCTGTTCTCAGTCTTTACATCGTTTTACTCTCCCCGTGCCCTGGGGAGAGGCAGCTGAAGCTGGGGAAGAGCAGGGTCAGGGTGGGTCAGTGGACCCACACCAAGGCACAGAGATACCTTTCCTTGCCTTCACGGAAAAGGGAACAAGTCCGTGTCCCACGTCCAGCTGCAAAAAGCCCTTTCCTTAGGTTCAGAAAGGAGTGAGCTTTTCTTTAACTGAGCGTTGGATGGAGAGACGTTAGGGACCTCCAACATGCAGAAGCCATTAGCTTCCTCGTGATGCCCAGACTTATGGAGGTCATCAAGGCTGCTATATGGGAAGGCGAACAAAAGGAGGTTCTCAGTTTGAGATGCTTTTGCCCGCTGTAAGTCAATGTATCTGGCTTATTAGAATGTTGGACAAAAAGTGCCTTTTGTTGTGAACTCTCCTTAGATGGTCAATGGACAAATGGATTCGTTTATTAATATCCTCTCTTCTCACTGAATAATCTTCCCACTGGATGTCTTTTTTTGAGGGCAGCAATGCTGTCCTGTGGTTTACAGACCACATTTCCTAATTTGTTGTGCTGGCTTCTGCTCTCATGACAAAAATCGAGTTTGTAATGTTCCTAGCAGGCGAGCTGGCCCGACGTTGCAATTACCACCACCTGCCTGCTACGCCAACTGTAAGATCTCCACTTGGCACGGCTGGTGAAACCTGGGCTACAGTTAAATGGCTGGAAACCGCTCATTTTGTAAGTGGTGATCTCAGTTTCACACACACTTTCTAACTTTTCTTTCCAAATATTCCAAGCAATGCTACTTCAGTGGTCCTCAGGCTGTTTTTTGGTTTACCAGATCCCAATGGCTTCCACAAAAGATGAAGAATTAACACATTTCATTGTTGATCTTGGTCCATGATTGTGCCTATCGGAAAAAATTACTGTGGTCCCTTAGAGGAGGCACGATAGTTTTTCGCAACACACGTTGTAAGTGATTTGCAACAAAAGTGATTCCAGGGTCCCTAAATATCCACCAGGACATATGTGGGTAAGTTTTAAGAACATCACAGACTTAAATATTAAAAATTCTTAAATTATGATTTTAACTGTGAAATGTAGATTCTGTGAACAAAGAAAGCACCAGCTGATTGGCATAAATGACGTATGTGAACTTCTGTGGTAGGAAGCCTTCACCAGGATTTTCTGTTACTAGGCCTGCTTAGAAAACTCCTGTCCCCAATGTAGATCCTGATGCAAAGAGCAGGGAAACCAGCAGGAGTCTTCCCTTTGGTTTTAACCAGATGGGACCAGGTCCTCCCTTCACCTTCCAAGCCAGCTGGCTCTCCCCGGGCTTCGCTGGAGCAAAACTGCTGGGTATGTGGTCTGAAAGTCCACCACCATTGTCAATTTGAACAGCACCAATGGTTTGAGCGCTAGGCTATCGGTAGCCTCGGGTGTAATGAAAGACCGCCTTGTTCAATCTTCTATTTAAATCCAGCCTACTTGCTGCAACTGGTTTTCCTATGAAAGCAATCCAACCAATAGCTCTTGGGGCAGTAGTAATGTGAAAATACAGAATTCTTCATAAAAACCTTTGAAGCAACAGGAAAGTCTGTGTCCCACTTCTCATACAAATTACTTTGGATTACACCCAAGAGTAAATAATGTTGTCGTGTGTATGCTGTTCTTTCCATGCACTAAATTTCTCAGCCAAAATAAAGGGTAGTTCTGAAAGATTTTTCTGATTTGAAACATATAATTTTCCATGTGTGTACTTAAGCATATTCATCAAATATGCATTATTAAGATAAGATTTGACTTAAATGAAAGACAATAATATGCAGAATTTTGCAATTTCTAGTTATGAAATCTATCTTAAAAATTGCCACACTTTTATAGTTTGATCACAAGTAAATTTAATATTCTTTGTGACACAAAAACTGTCTATCACTTCTTGATAATAATGTGAAAATTGTGCTTTCTGTTCTCATTCCTAGAGTTGCTGGTCTCAGATGGGGAAAGGTACAGCACTAACAACATATTTGCAATTACCTGCAAGACTTCACCAAGGAAGTAGTCAGTTTATAGTTACCTTCAATATGTAAACTACAAATTATTAGTGCATGAAAATGGCATCTAAGTTCTGTTGCTGGGGTCTAGTAATTTTGGATATTTTCCATGCTATTACTGCCTGCTCCATATACCTTTACTGGTTCTTTTTGAAATTAACTTAATGGCACTCTACAGAAATGGACTGCCTACTGAGAATGAAAGCTTGCTTGCAAAGATGGACTAACTTCCTACTGGGAAGCACTGATTTGGCACAAACAAAGAAATGCTTTAGCATTAATTTACTTCGGTATCAAAATATTTAGAATAAATTATTTAAAATATTTAAGAACTGAATGGTCAATATTTGCTTTTAATAAATTGGACCCATGTACAAATATTTGATACTGAAAATTCCTCCGGTATCTCCCAGCTATAATACTGAGATAATGCATTCTCAACTTGCCAGGAGTGTTTTTTTTTTCCTTCAGGCAACCAGGGACACATTCTCGAATTGGGGCTTACACTTGTGTGCACCCACATTTGTGCACCTATTCTCTTGTGAATTGAGCTCTGTTCACATTAGTACAGGTAATATCGCTGCGTGTTTTCGTATGCTTCCACCCAACACCAAACAAAGGTGAAGGTAAGCTGAATGCAGATGGGTTCCTATGTCACTTCCCATGTGAAGGTTTCAAAAAATTATTTATTTGACTGCTAGATTGCCAGGTCCTTTGAAGTCATGCTCTAGCAACATCCCCTCTCTGGTGTGAGACTACAGAAGCTAATACTCTTATGGCATTTGCTTGTTATTATCCTGCAACCCTGAATTCCTTTCCTTATCCATTGATATTGCCCTAACTCCCACAAGTGGGTCACTTCCTTAAAGGTGGTAACTCAGGGTATGAGTTTGCTGCTCATCTGTGAATCTGAGTCACATCTTCATCTTCCTCATGACTGGAATCAGGATCACAATGTAACGGTGGTATCTCTCCTGATGAGCCATTAGGATAGATAATGAAGATGTCCGCTCTAACTGTACACCTATCCCAATATTACGCAAAACACTCTAATTTGCATAGTTCTATTTTCATGTCTAGAAATAGGTAACTTTGCAGAGAGTGTCCTTTAGACTGATTATGGACTCCTAAAATCTACTTTGCAAAGTTTTGAATATTTAATGCTTTTTCTTTAACACATAACATTGCAAAACTAAACCAAAGTGGTCAGTCCTTTGATCTGGAGAGGTCCCTGCTCCGAGCAGCTGGGTTATCGCAGGGCTGGAGAGAGATGCACTACTCAAGCCCTGTGGAGAAGCCAAGTGCTCCTCAGCACTGACTGCTCACAATGCTGTTATCAGTTTCCCTTCTTGATATTTTTTAAGAGAGTTTGCTCTCATTTTTCCTTTCCTTTTCCCTTTTCCCTTTTCCCTTCCCCTCTCCCTTTTTCCCTTTCCCTTTCCCCTTCCCCTTTCCCTTTTCCATTCCCCTTCCCCTTTCCTTTCCTTTCCTTTCCTTTCCTTTCCTTTCCTTTCCTTTCCTTTCCTTTCCTTTCCTTTCCTTTCCTTTCCTTTCCTTTCCTTTCCTTTCCTTTCCTTTCCTTTCCTTTCCTTTCCTTTCCTTTCCTTTCCTTTCCTTTCCTCTCCTCTCCTCTCCTCTCCTCTCCTCTCCTCTCCTCTCCTCTCCTCTCCTCTCCTCTCCTCTCCTCTCTTTCCCTTGTTCGGATAGTCTTCTATTCAGGGCAAATTAGAGCCATTATATGTTAAAATAAGCAATTTTGTCTGCCCTGAAGAAAATGGTGCATTTTGCACGTGTACCCTCCTTGGCAGCACACAGTTGATGCAGGGCAGCAGTGACTGGAGAATGCAGCATGTGCTCTTTCATTTCACTTCAGAAGTTAAGCATATTAGGCATGGATTTAATTTCCAGCCCATTCCCTGCAACATCACAAGCCATGCTGAAAGCAGAGTTGTACGCAGTAATCGCAACACAAAACACAAACTTCTATGTCACTGCTGTTGCAAGTTCTGGGCTCTTTGAATGCTGATTTCAACCCATGAAGTACGTTTTAATTTAACAGCAGAACCTTTTATTCCCAGTAATGTTTTAAACTTTTGTAAATTAGGGATTACTTAATTTCAAACTCATTTCAAGTGACAAAAACCTGTCATTTTGCTGTCACTGCAATCCAACAATGAGAAAAAATAGAACTTTTTCATAGAAAACTGGTGCTAGCGGTCTTGGCCATAAAGAAAAATGTTATCTGCCATAGCTCCTCATCGACTACCAGGCTCACCTATGCTGCCTACATCGCACATTAGTAATAGTCTTGTAATGTATTTAAATATTTTGGTTTTGTTAATAATTATGAGTTTGATCGCGGCCTTGAATGGTGCTGGGAATTCGGAGGGGCCGCGTGGCAGGATGGCCAGAGTGTTCCAGACCAATGGAGTGTTGCTGCATAAGGACTAAACACAATTCAGCTATTAATGAGCTAGTATGGGAAGCAATTTTCAAGTGCCCGTAAATCAGTCATTTTGTTTCCTCTAATATAAAGCTTAGGAGTCGTTCCGTGCCAAATTTCAGCTTTTAAGCCTCAACACTTTTGCTGGTAGGAGCATTAATAAAAAAGGCATTTTTGTGTCGTCCCCCACTTTATTGAATTGGATAATTGCACTCCTTTTTACCTTCCCATTTTCTGCACAGTCAAACAGCTGAAGCTTTTTTTCTGCATTTCCCCCCCCCTCTAAATTCCTTTAAGAATTCAGTTTCAAGCTAAGGGTTACACTCCATCTGAGCAGAGATAGGTGCAGCAAGCTTGAAAACAGTTGAAAAATAAGGAGTTACACTCTGAGATTTTAATTATGAAGGCCCCCTCCCTGGCTTTTATAATAATTAATAAATTCTGATCCTTTGCCCAACAGCCAGTGGGGTAGGAATGGGTCAGTGAACCTTAAATTTGCAATGGCAAAGAACCAAAGGAAACTAAAGCTTCTGCCTGCGACTGCTGATATCTTTTGCTGGTTGGTTTAGACATTTTACATTTTTTTTGCTTTTAACTTAATCAAAGCTGTTTTGATGGCTATCAGACTGGTTTAGCCACTACGTTCAGGCAAAGGGAGTGTATTACCAACTCCACTGCTATGGTTTTTGCTTTGGTCTGTGTCACTGGGGTATTATCCGTCACAGTAACACACCCCAAGGAACATATGAATGTTATTGCTGACCTGAAAAAAAATCAAAATATCAAAAAAAAAGAAAAAGAAAAAAAAAAAGAAAAAAAAAAAAGGACGAGGAGAGAGCAGCCTTTGTCATTTCCTAAAAAATGCTCTAAATAGCTCTAAAAAATCCACAAGGAAGTGAGCACAGCACCAAGTGAGTTGGAGACAGCTTCAGTCTTGCCATGGCCAGGCAGGAGCTGTGCGGAGCCCAGAGTCGGCACTGCTGGACAACGCGAATATCAGCAAAACCCTCCTGCTTTATCACCTATTACATGGATTAAGGCTTGAGGCACTCCAGTCCTGTCACTCCATAAATGCGTTAAATGAGTCGGGGATTTTGATCATATTGTGATTCTCATTAGTAAATCTGAATACAAATAGGTTTTAGCCTAAATAAATATTGTTTTGTCCACGTTGCATACCCAACATGTTACATTAGGAAAAGTTAATTTTATATGACTAAATATAATCAGAAACACAACATGAGGCCTGTCAAGTTGACATGGTATGATAGGTACCTTAACACTTCTCAGCAGGTAACGTTGTTTGCACACTGCTTAAACTTGTTCATCAATGACTTCTTGCATGATAACCAGAATATTAACAATACATTGAAGGTGGCACCAGGCTTCTGACACGTACAAATGCATTTCACCAAAGACGTGTACTTGCAAAGGAAGATCTGCAGATCATTTTGGTATTTTTTCCTCCTCTTTCTCCCTCTTTATTTGTTGCTGTGTGTATTCTACCAAGGTCAAGCCCCTACTGCTCCTTTCATGCCGATGGGGTGTAAAACCAAACGCAAAACTCAACAAAAAAGCTTATGGACAAAAATAGGGTACAAATGAGTGTAAAGATCAGTGGTGACAAGAAGGGAAAGATAAGCAAAAGGTGTTGAAAAAGTTACACAGGTGTACAAACTGTGTTTAGGTAGACAATTTGTTAATAAACCAGTTATAACCAGCAAGGCTCAGCAGTCCTTCCTTGTCCTCTCAGCACTGTCGGTGAGGTACCACTGGTGTCACAGCACAAGCTGTTTTTGTAAAAAATAGCGAAGCTAAGATTCAGGAAGGAAATTTTCCTTTACTTTATAAAAAATTAGCTTCTTGAAACATCTCATGTCTCTCTCATTTTTCTGGAATTTTTCCTTTTTTTTTTCTGGTTGATCCTGTAGAATCTGTGATTTGCTTTATTTTTAGTCTGTTACTGCATTTTTTTAGGATTCTGATATGCTATTCGTATTTTATTGGGATTTCAGGCTACTGTTGTAGATTCCTTTGAGTGATCCACAACTTGCTGAACTATTTAGTCTACTTTCTTATGCAGGTTATTTCAATCCTAATCAATATCTACTGTATAAAACTAGATGGTTAGGCTTGGATTGCTTTTCTTAGACCAAAACTTCAAAACCTGCTGGTTTAGGGAATTTGGACTCTGCAGTGACTAGGTCTTTCCTTACGCGTGGGGAGTCTGTCCAGGGCCAGTTCTGAGCTGTTTTACTTCGACCTGTGCTCCAGCTTTCCTCTCACACCATCACTCTCACTGACATGCCCTTGAAAGAGAGGTGAGAACACTACCTACACAAAAGCCTAAAAATACTTTCCCCGCGCTGTGTTGAAGCTTCCCAGTGCCAGAGGAATGGTCTGGGATGAGGATCTGATCCTGGATCCAGTTCAAATAGACCCATGGGAAACTTGGGATGTAAACCTCCACATAGCTGCATGCCTACACTTCACTAAGGTTTGCATTTTGCCCATTAAAATATAGCACCTATCTATTTTAAAATAAAGCTATGCCATGTATTTTAATTGAGACTCTGGTCTCCAGCTCCCAATACTTATAATCAGATTCCAGTTTTCCAGCTAAAGCTGTTTATTGATGTCCTACTTTTTTCACCATCGTAGCATGTCAATAAATTGGAGAATAGTTCCGTATGTTAGATTTCCCCAAGCTTTCTGGGGAAATCCTTTGACAATTTGCTGTATAAAGTCAGTTAATTGCTTTATATAGCAGAGCAATAGCAAGTATTTAGACATATCATATGACAGACATTCAGAAAATATGGGAAAGACATATTTGTCAATAAAATGAACGCTGGAAAAGCAAATTATTTTATTATGTGAAAGTTCTCAGTTTAAGCCGAGTTATCTTGATTGTACTAATAACTGACATGCCTTAACCAGCTGTCTGAATGGCAGAAAGAAACGGCTTCTGCTTATTCTTCTGAACCTTCTCAGGACCTCCCTGTAACCAACCAGAAAGTAAATCTCAAGATGCCATAGAATTTAATACAAAAACGAAAGTTCAAATTATATTTTATTTTAAGTTGGATAGGGCCATAATAGAAAAAGATCATCAAAAACAATGAAAAGAAATAATTGTTAATTTCTACAGTACCTTGAAACAGAAGCCCCTGAGAATAAATAGACTAAGAATACTATTAAAATTTCCTCTTTTATTATATCTTCTCTGCCAGAGTAATTGTTGCTGTGTCCAATATATGCAGAGGACAATTTACTAGCTGTTTTCTATTAGTTTTTAGCATTAACATATACAGAAATAAAATGAATAGCTAGCTTTTCTTTGGTTAATTAAATGACTGACAAGTCACAGATGTTGCTGCACCGACTCTTCCATATGATTAAAAAAAAAAAAATCAACCCTGGCAAACAAAAGAACAGTAGACCAGCAGTGTAAATGGTCTCTTTATTAAGTGAATATTGATGCTACATTATGATTTTTTTATGAATGTGAATAAGGTAGAATACTTGTTCTTTTTCCAAGTTTTATATTAAGATTTGAAAAGAAAACCTGTTTCCTACATAATTCTCACAGAGGAGTTCAGAAGATGGTTTACTGTAGAAGTGACCTAATTTACAGGAGGTTCTGCTTCCGCAACATCTATCACAAAAGTGCATTTTTATTAGCAAGATACATATCTTTAATTTTTTTCTCCAGTATAATTTTAATAGAATCTGGGTAGCTAAAAGCTGGTATTGAAAATAAATATTCCATTTCTATTCAATACTATGTTTTACTAAAAAACTTGAACAGTTTTTATAGAAATATGCATAGGATAAGTATATTAAACTGCAGCTCACTCCCTTCCTGCCTTGTCCCTACTTTATCTTCATTAATAGCAGGACCCCTCTTGGAGTTGAACAGTTTCTGTCATCTGTCGTTCTGTTATATATTCCTAAGAGCTGGACTGAGATGGTAGACCCATTTGAATTTAATTTCCAAATAACTGGAAGTTAATCATTTTGAGCTCTTAGGTTAGCAGGCCTGGACCCTCTGAACTGTCCCGTGCCTCGAGCGTGCTCTTTTGGTTAAACAATTTTGGATTTAACAGATATCAATTTCTTATGTTTCTTTTGCATAGTCTGATGGTTTCAATGATCTTTTTGCTTACTTCTTTAAGGTCGTTAGTTCCTTCATCTAAAGTAGGTATGAAGAGAGTTGGGAACAGAGCATTTTCCAGGTTTAACACTACAAAATACCTTCATTATGAATTATAGACATTTGAGGAGAACACGGATGATACAAAATTGCTCTGAAAAACATACGTAAAACATATGTAAACATATGCTGTTAGTACTTGTTCAGTAAATTGAGATAACCCAGCAAGAGCCATGGCATCACTGGCGGAGTTACCATCTCCCCATGGATGAATGATGATGCCACTACTGCTACGAGTGGACAAAACGCAGGAGCCACAGAGATGGGTCACCAGCACCGCGTGGAAGTTTGGGACAGAAAGTGAAGTAGAATAATTCAGCTAATTAAACCAGCAAAGAATTTAAAAGGACAGAACGTAATTACTGATGATGGATTTAAGCCAGAACATTGAGACTGGAAACAATATGCTTGTGTAAAGTGCCATATTTAATTAACAGGGGTAGCTTAGGTATAATATTTACATATTTGTAAAACACTCCAGGAGCACAGAGCCTCTTTTCCATCAAGTGAGACCTCTGGTGCAGTATTGAATTACAAGAAAAATTGAATTTACAAGAAAATCTCCCCACTTACCAAGTTAAGCGTTTTGCAGAGCTTGGACGTCATTTGAGATACTGAATTTTGCTACTGAGCAGGCCTTGCTCTGATAACCTTAGGAGACCTAGCCAGAGCACTGCTTCAAGCTTAACTTTTAGGCAGCTTCTTTAATAAAAGAAGAAAATGGATGTAAGTAATACTTACATTTTTTACGGTTCTTCCCCAGCCTCTAATCGCATTGAGAAAGTCAACGTGTCTCCTCTTCCAGTCCATAGCCCTGTCCAGCTAGACCCCACAGGGCTGAGCCCTAAAGTGACAGTAATTTCACTCTGGAATAGAAATAGTTCAGACCATCCCTGCCTGACCAAATCTGGCAGGCCAGTGGCCACCAGTTATCTCTCCTCTTGCCCTGTAAATTTGTTTGAAGATTTGACCCAATGCATTTGGCTAGCTTTGATCAAAGCAAAAGTACAAGGCGTCCAGAAGCTTTATTTTTTTTTAATTGAGGAGATTGCAGTGGTCGCTTCTGTGAAAAGTACAGTGTCCTGCTTCACCACAGGATGGCAAAGGAAATACTTCACACCCTCACGATTGACTGCATTAATTACAAGGGTGATGAATAGTGTTCAACCTATGTAAATAAATGTGTGCCGGAGATTCAAGCCCAATGAAAGTACAGCTATGTTTTAGTGGACCGCGGCATCATATTTCATATAGTAAAAGTTGTGAGGGAAGAGGAGTGATATTTATGGAGTGCAAAGCACTGTGGGATTTTGTGGGAAACCACATATATTCAGCTTGTCAGAAAACATCTTAATATTTACTCTTACAATCCCTAGGCTACTGCTTTCTAAACCTAAAGCTTTCATTAGCCCATTTACCAGATATAAAACATTTGTAAGTCTGTTGAAAGAGTTACTTTCAGGAGTGGCATTTTTCACAGCAAAACGATGATACCTTTACATAACCTCATTATGCAGCAGTGTCAGCTCCTGCAAGTGAGCTGGCTTATCCCATTGAATTAATTCGCTATTTCCACATTTCTCTTCACAGCCTCTGATTATTCCAGACTGTCCCCTCAGTCCTATTATTTCACACGCAGAAGGATCCCACTTTCCGGATAGGCGCCTGCCCATCGCCGCGCTGACCTCCAGAACTGCCACGCTGCGCCATGGCACGGGGTTTGCGTGTTTCTGGGGTTGCCGACGGGTTCTCTCCTCGCGTTTTGCCGAATTGCCAGTTTATAAAGGGGTGTTACCCGCAGTCCTCCCTTCCCCGTTCGCTGCCCCACAGTTGTTGTTCCAGGCTGCTCCCAAATGGCTTCCTCTCTCTATGGCTCACAAGCTACAGGGAAAAAAAAAGCTTTTATTCCTTCTTGTCAGCTCGGGGCTGCGACGATTTTCTGATGGGAAGTTTTATAAATTGAAAATAAAGAAGTATTTCTCAAAACCTAAATAAGGATGATATTCGTTGTGGTCAAAATAAATATTTTTCACTCGCATTGCATGCACAATATGTTACATTAAGAAAGGTTAATTCTATATTAAATATAATCAAAAACACAACATGGGGCCTGTCATGCTGACATGGTGCAATAGGTACTTTAATACTGCTCAGCAGGAACCCTTGTTATATTTTTTATATGTTAGTAGATGTCTACTTAGAATTGATCAAACCTTTCCTTCTGAAACATATATGCCAACACCTCCACAACACACTATAAACTAGACTCTCAGAAAACAATAATGATGCTTATCAGTCACTCGCCTTGAGTTTGCTTGTGAAAAACCTCTAGCTAGTATGCTATTGGAGCTCTTAAAACATAGATCTTTTTGCTGCACTGATAATTCACTCACAGCTTGAGATTGATGACTATGTGAAGTCCATAAAAGATGTTACCACTATATTTTCTTCTTATGATTTATTTTATCATGTTGTCAAGGTTTGCAGAAAACAAGAAACAAATCAATGAATGTCATGCTTAAATATTAAAGAAGGCTGTAATACACAATTTTATTCAGATGCCTTATTCAATCTTGTAGCTCTGAAAAGGGTAGCAGCAGCAAAGCTTTTATTTGAATTACTTTTGGAAAAATTAATTTAGTGTGAATGTTGAATTGTGAATGGCAAAAGGGTAGCTAACCTTATTTGTTTAAAGAGGAATATAGAGTAACTTGGCTTTTTTTTAAAAAAGGTTTTGAGAACCTGGGGAAATTCACTGGCTTTTCAACTACAGAAACTTTGGAACAGAATTGTTTAATGAGCTCATACTTTCTAAATTAATGAAAGGTTGCCTTAGTGAAGGGGGGGACGCGGCAGAGGTTTATAGTAGGATATTGGTATCAGCAATCCCTAAGTGCTACAAAGCTATTTTAAAAAAAAAGCCTTTCCTCTTTCATTACTACAAAATTGAGATCACGTCTTACACCTTGGTACAGGGGAGGGAGGGGGGGCAAGAAGGCTGCGGCCCCACGCTGTTCCTGAACTGGCTTTCCTCTTCCTAATGCCCTTCTCTGGGCTTCATTACGACTTGGATACAAACCAGCAATTAAACTCAGCTTGATTTGGGTTTTTTTGTTTGTTTTGTTTTGTTTGGGGTTTGGTTTTTTATTTTGTTGTTTATTCTTAGGGGTAGAAGAAATCACATCAGAATATATTGTTGCTTTTTTAAAAAAAGCCTCTTGAATATAGTGAGTTTAAAATGGTAAACCCAATGTTTTTCTGCAGCTTCTACTCTATTTCCCACCTCTAGGAAGAGGTTTGGTGACCATTTTATTCTTTCTGAGGCATTGATTAAGGCTGTCTTGTCCTACAGGAGCAGACAAGAGAGGTCTGAGTGGGCAGCGCTTTCTGGCCTTTTGTCATCAGGGAGCAGAGTTGCCTTTTTATCCGCTTCTTTTACCATTTTATTTCATTTTGGCTCTGTAACTATACCAAAGATGGGAGTTGAAAAAGAAGAAAATAGAGCAGAGATGCTTTCTAGTCCTACACCTCCTGGGATCAAGCGAACCGTCCGTGCCTTGGATGAACAGAGCCCCATCCCTTGGCTGAAGAGAGCGTGGTAAGCAATGAAGCCTTGCAAGGGGATGCTCGCCAGCACCTGGCAGGGTGTCGTTACATCAGTTTGTTACGGCATTCGAATTCATAAAATCTGTCTTTTATCAGGAATTATTGGCTTTGGTGTTGCTCCTGACTATCAAGTGTCTCAGCTAGAGATGTATCTAGGTAAGGCCAGGTATGGTACCTCACCTGGTGTGTCTCCAGCACCAGGAGACTGTCGAACATATGGATGGTCCTTAACGGGACCACTGAAGCTTCTTCTGAATGACCGTTTGCGAGACAGGAAAAACTGCTTGTGGCTGATTTAGGCAAGCCAGGAAAAATATGAGCATAGTTTGAATACATCTTGCCTGTGGCAAAATAGAAATCCCCTTGCAGCATCCCTGCTCCATGCCTGGCCATGCAGCGTGAAGGGAAAGACTCAGGCTGCTGGTGGTCACTGGGCTGGTTCTTGGTCAGCGTTTCAATAGAGTCAGTGGTGGGACTTTCAGTGCTCTCAGGAGCCACAGGGGAAAACTGTAATGAGCATTAGTTTTCTAAATACTCCTGAGTGACTTCGGGTGGGCGGTTGCCCTTCTTCAGCAAAGGACCTCCAAGCGAGCCTTAGAGCCTTACACCCACGCATTTGCTTCTGAAATGTGGACGGCAGCAACAGTGGTGGCATGGCTGAGTGTCGCTGCAATATTTTCGTGCATCCTTTTCTTGCAGATCAACCAGTACAGCACAGACAGGCGTGTGGTGAATGCAAACCCTGTAGTGAAGGGGCAGGACCACGCGCTGCTTGGGCTCTCTGACATTGACCTCTCCTCTTCAATTCAGCTGCTTTTCGGAATAAACATGATTAAGCCACTCAGTGAACCTTGCACTACTGCCTAAGGCCATATTTAATAAAGTTTTATTTTCCATTATGCACTTTTCACACTTGGAGATGGGGATCTGTAGAGTATGTAAAAATGTATGGCTCGACATTGCACAGGCTGCTGCCCTCCCCACCAAATCCCATTCTCAAAACCCATTCATTCCAACCATGTTTTCTTGCTACACACTTTTGGGGTGAATTATCTATGTGGGAGGCAGGGGTTTGGCTAAACAGTTTCCTTTGCTGTGTCTCAAGTCTTCTTAGCTATAGACAACACTTAAAGTATTTCAAGGAACATTTCTTTCCGCTTCTCTGCAATACCTTTTAGTGCACACACCTTATTTTTTCTCCAGAGATGGAACAGATATTGAGTGAGAAGATTAGGCAAAATCATTGTTGCCTGCCCCAAACAGATCAGGCAGGAAGAACAATGAGTTGTTTTATAATTAATTAAAGTTGATGCTTTAATTTAGCTTAAGACTGTAAGTGCAAACGAAAGCGTATTTTATTTGCAACTTTCATAATGTATCAGAGTGTATCTATAACATTGTATTAAAAATAAAATGTGTTGGATTATGTATTTTTCCAGTATATTATTTAAATTAACCTTAGAACAATTCTTGGAGAATCAAATTTGTAACACAGGACCCAATTTTAGCAGTGCATTCTCTACATATATCATTGTTTATGATAACACATGCATGGAAAGCAAACTTAAAGTTGATCAGTTTTTACTCTCCAGTTTTTCTCCCTTTCCCTACCCAGCAGAGTGTAAAATGACAGTCAGATTAAAACAACATAATCAGGAGCAGAATTACCAAAGATAGCGAGTTCTGTCCACAGAGGAGACACCAAGACACTATGCGCTTGAAAACTTTATTTCCCCAGGAAATACGGTACCTCCTATCCCTAGAAGTGTCATAGTATGCCTAGAACTGAAAGCAGTGGAACATTTTTTTTCTCTTTTTTTCCCATTTATTTGTTTTGGCAATCACTTTGGATACAATTCACCCATGTGCAGATGGCAAATACAAGCCCCATGCACTTAAATCCCATGTAAGTCTTTTACTAGAGGTGGGATTGGTAGTAGCACCCCAGCTCTGCGGTAACCTGAGACTCCCTCCTTCGAGACTTCAGCTTCTGTTGCTTCCACATTTGCCAAGATCTAACTGAAAGTGCTGATTTTTCCCAGGTCTGAGAAGCTGCTTCAGCTTTGCTTGTTTGCTTTGAAATTTATTTTTGAATCGTGGTACATGTCAGCTATTCAGACAGGGCTGCACTTGTTAAAAGATTTTGGAGACTATTTTTTTTTTCCTACCAACAGTGGCTGCGGTGATTGGCTTTCATTTGCACTGGGAAAGCTGATTTGCACAACACCAGCCCACAGGCTGTCCCTGTGAAAAAAGAACCCAAATATATTGTTGTTAGTAGAATTTAATTCTAAGCTATGATTTTGCAGTTTGAGTCATAATGAGCTGTGTAATCACTGAAGAGAGGGTTGTTTCTTTTAAGGTTTTTCTCCTCAAGACTTTGAATAATGTGAACTCTAGATGGCTTTTTAATATCTTTAATGACATTTGGAGACCCCTTTTTGAGTTTTTGAGATGTGGTTAACAGAAGAGAGGAAGATCACTGGAAAAGTTTCCAGTTGTGTTGGAAATTGTTACTTGAACTTTTCAGTAGGTCATCTCCATTCCCCAGTCCCTCTGAAAAGTCCAGGCAAGCTTCCTCACACTGTTTCTGTAGGAAACGTTGTGGAAAAGATCAAGCAGCATGCTGCTGTGACTTGCTAAAAATGCCTTGGGCTGGAACCGTTTCATTGCACATACATTTACTAAAAATTTGCCTGGAATATTCCTTCTTAAGCTGCTTCTCTTTCAAACAGCTGGACTGCAGCTTGTGCCTTCCCTCACCTTGCCTTAAAAATACACTTGCAAGCACAAGCTGTGTGCTTCACAATGTATGAATATTCACATTTAATGTAGATAGCTGTTATTGGTCCCCCTCTTTGGGTGGGGTTTTGCCTGGACAATACGAGGTGCTAAACCAGATGTTAAGAAAGCACTTACAGGGGCACAAGTTGAAGGTGAGATATTGATTCTGCTGATGTTAAAGACAAATTCCCTTTGACATCACTGGGCCCAGGAGTCCCTCAGTATTTGGGAGGACGTGCTGTCACCAGCTACAGAGACATTGGTTGGACCTGGCAACTTCTCTGAGGAGACCACAGAGAAGGAGTTGGAGGAGAAAAGCTTTCCAAAGTGCATTGAACAGTTAACTCACCCCAAATTAGCTATAAAAAAGAACAAGCAGAATCTTTAGGTGGAAGCCAATTTCCCTGAAAGCTTGCAAGTATCTGGCTGATCTGATTCTCTTTGTCCATAATCACCCGTAGAAGATCTTCCATTAGTTTCCATATTGGCGTGTGGCTGCTGATTTAATGGAGTTGCACCAGTGCACTGAAGAATTAGAAAAGGCTCCAACCCAGTGTGTGTGTGTGCCTGTAGATAGAATTTTAAAAAATACCCTTATTTATAAAATGAATACAAAGTTAATGTTTTGGCTCTTTTCCGGGACAATCTGTAAAAGAAAAACTAGAGCTGGGGATTAAAAAGAGTGTGCAAGTAATGTGTAAACCATGAAATTCAATTAGTTCCTCTTAGGAAGCCAAATTTTGGTGAATACTGTAGAGAAAAGGTAGGGATAAAATGCCTAAGCCAAAGCTGTATTTAATAAGCTTCAGTAATTAGTTATAAATGGCTCGTTAAACCTGGAAACACATCTCTTTTTTGCCCATGTTTATGAATGCTAAGGAAAATGAAGAATAGGGTTAAATAATAACTTAGAAGAATTTCCATCCCAAATCTTCTACCAAAAAAGGTTTTGGTGCTGTTGGAAGGGGGGCACAGAGAAAAGGCAAGCGGTGCCTGGCCTGGGCATGTGGTCTGGGGGGGCCAGAGCCCGGGACAGCAAGCGGGTCCGGGGGGCATGGGGCGCATCCAGTTCCAGTGCTCATGCTGCTTCCCAGGGCATCCCAATGTGTGAGTGAGACTGTCTGAGGAGGGGTTATGCAAATGGGTATTTGGAAAATAGCGACCAGATTTACCGACGAGGTCACGTATAACAAGCTGTGCAGGAAATTAGAAGCATTGTCGTGTTATCGATGCGTCCCTTTTTTACCCCCACATCCTCTCAGTTTTGCTGTATCCAGTAACAATTTGATATTTGAATTGTACAGTGACTCTTCAGAATTGGAAGGGTAAAAGGTAAATTGTGCTACAGTGTGCGATAGATTAATTGGCAAATGTTCCTGTTATTGTTTCTGGGAGCTCTACATCCACCTCACTATTCTCATCTCTGAAAGGGCTCCCTGAAGTCAAAAGCGCTAGTGAAAATACCGATGTCCAAAAACAGAGCTGCAACTCCTGCTCCACAATTCATCTTACAATCAAAGGTCCTTTGCTGTCAGTACAGGAACTGGAGAAACAAATACAGACCATAGACAATTCTTTTTCTTGCTCCCTTCCCCCAGCTCCCTCCAGAATACACTGAAATCCCACTCTAATCCATATTGTGAACAGTAAACACTTTTGACCTATAAACTGTTTTTTGTAAGAAAAGTGTTTTCCTGGCTGCATATTCCTAATCTCCTTTTTATACACACTTTTTCTGACTCTTCATTACTTTTGAGAGATTGGCCAAAACCTGAAACATTTCCAGCTTGAGCCTGTTTCAGGGGGAGTGGGTCAAACTGGAGTTCCTTGATCCATTGTTACTTAATTTCTGGGTCAGGTTCCAGAAAGACCCCTTCTTCCTCTTTTGCTTCGGATGGAAAACACTCAAGAATTGATTTTCTGCTGGGAAACCTGCACAAGATGGTTGGAATTTCATGAGAAACACAACTCTTACGCTTCCCTAGATGGTGGAGCTCCCTCTTTCGGGGCCACAGCCTCCGAAAGCATCGTGGGCAAGTCAGAGTTAGCCTCTTTCTTAATTTGCTATCAACTCAAATTTATTTCTTTACTCATTTTCCTTCCTGGTTTATCTTCAAGCTAACCACAACCATTACTTTCAGAGTCACTTCAAGGTGACCGCAAGGAGAGTTGGTGGATGGGAGCCCTCAAGTGTGAGCCTAGGCAACAGCTGACTCTTTTCCTCCTGGTGTTTTACCTGATCATCTTTGGCCAAGTCAAAATGCTGCTCCAGACCGTGAGCGCTAAGAGTGAAAATTGTGTCATAAGGTGATTGCAGAAGCGTTTAGGCGTTCTCCAAGAGGGTGGCTCCTCTTCAGACCTCTTCTCTTTGCTGCCTGCTGTTAACTGACTGCCAGCACGGCTTCAACTCCTGGAGTAAGCACAGGACTGGGTTTGGAGTGTTTATGCCCTTAAAAACATCTTCTGAAGCCTTTCTCTGTAGCCTTGGACGTGACACTTAACCTTGCTGCCTCAGATTCCCCGTCAAGAAGGGGATAATAACACTTGCTTATCTACTCCAGAGCGAGCTTTGAGGATTAATTAGTTAATATTTGTACAGTGCTTTGAACATAAGTGCTCTGTATTATCATTCTTACTTCACTGCTCCAGGCTCATTTTCTCCTTTGGCCTGATGTGCCTTCCTGCTTTTTTAAAAGCTCTTCGTCTTGTCTTAGCCCTGCTGTGTCGTGCCCTTGCCCTGTCTCACTGCATGCTTTGCACGCTCCTCGCGTGGCCTTTGGGTCTGCAGACCATCTGCAGAAGGAGAAGGGCCAGCGCTCGCTCCCTGCCTCCTTCTGTTCATTCTAAGAGAAAAGCAGCCCAGCATTTGCGGGGGGCTCGTGTGGCTGAAGGGGTGGAAACGGTCGCTCCGACTCTCCTCCCATTCCATCAACAGTGTTTCTCACAAAAGCAATAGGCGGGCCAGTCAGGCACTGGAGAGGCAGTCGGCGTGGTGTGCAGATCGCATGGTCCCTTGTTGTTCTTTTTATCTTTTCTTAAAAAGAAACAAAGAGAAAGAAAGGAAGAAAGAAGGAAAAGGTGGGGGGAGAACAAGAGAGAAAGGAAAGCCCAAAGCCTGTGTGCTTCTGCCGCCCTGAAATATGCTTCTTGGGAAAAAATCCCACCTAGCTCCATCACGAAGATGGCCAGCAGAGCTGGTAGCATACACAGAAAACATTTTGCCACAAAGCCATTTCAACTTCTATAGTTGGTGAGCTTTGTACTCACGCCCTGCCCGCCAACCCCAGTCTGTGTCCAGTTGTCCGTTCTTCCTCTAGGAAACGGGTCTTGCCCCCGGAGCAACGGCCGAGCCCTGCTCCGTGGCACCAGAGCAGCGGTTCCTCAGGCTGCCCCAATGCTTCAGTGGTTTTCTGCATCCCTTGGCCTTGGCTCTACCCCTGTCTGGGACCTCTCTGCTCCGTACTCATCCCATTTCTCCCATGTGGAAGTGGGGCAGTGGCCAATCCTGTCCCCATACTGGCACGGGACACATCACACAGGTACCGGTCAGCCCTGCTAGCAACCAGCAGCAGCTGCCCCCCTGGAAGCCCCTTCTGTGCAGTGATGCCCGGCTTCTTTTATTTTAATATTCCACAGAGAACAATGTTGGGGCTAAAATTTGAGTGAGAAAAATCTTGAGGATATTTTCACGCTGGCAGGATATTCTGAAAATTGGCTAGGCACCAGTCAAAAACATCAATGGGTGAATATTTCATCTCTTTTCCCTCTGTTCACTTGTCTGTAATGGACGGGGCAGGAACTGTCTTTTCCTATGTATGTTTTCAGTGCCCAAGAGCTCCAATTTCTTCTTCCTCCCTGTTACTGCAAGAGAAAACTGTCTGTATTGTCTGAGTGTCTTTAATGTGCAATTCCACCGGCCTAATGGGCACCTGATGGTACAGATAGATTTGATTCCAGATTTGGATCTGCTGACATAAACCTTAATGCTTTTTATTGTGTGCCACTTTGGGAAATCCTGATTAACAGCAACAAAGAGATAATTATGCAAGATGAAGACAATGTAGTTGTTTTAAAAATAATGTATATCATACAATTAATGCTACTTTGTCCTATATCAAAGTCACACTACCTGCATTAATCATACATCCTCATAGTTTCTAAACATTAATAGCAAGAAATAAAAAGAAGAACTCCTAATCCCGAGGAGAGTCACAATAATGGGGGGTTGGGTTTATTCTGAGAAGAGAGGGAAGTAATGCAGGTTTTCAGCCTAGTTATTACAAAATGTAGCACATAGGACCATCTTTTCTAGAAAAAGGGGGTGAAGCCGGTTCAGGAACCCTAATTAATAATTAATTCCATTTAGTCCTCTTGCATTAAAGCTATCCAAACATTTGTAAATTAAGGTGTTACCTGAAATAAGAAGTAGGATTTTGCCTGCTTCTGACTGTATAAAGGACCGGCCCAAAGCAGTAAACCCAAATGGTTGATGTGCGGTGCATGTGGGTGCCTGAGGTGCTCTGATGCACCAAGATAACCGCGCTCTCTTTGGAAATTAAAGGAGATATGGAAGCTGCGTGATGTGGAGTAGCACAACGGTAGGTGTGGAGGGAGATAAATTTTCTCTTAAGCTGTGGGAGGCTTAAGACCTTAAAACCTGGTAGAGGAACACTAGGAATGGTTGGACGGGCAGATACATATACAGGTCAGATTTTAGCAATTCTTCAGAATAAGTACTTCCAAAAGAAACATTGGAAAATGTTCATTTAGCCTCCACAAGGGACGTTGTCCTTTCAGATTTCTTTCGGGTTGCCTGACTTTGAACTCCACATCAGGAGCAAAAAGGGACCAAGGACTTCATCTTAAATCCCGGTTGAAGCATGGTGTCCCACATTTCTGGCTTTAAGGGCGTGCAAGGGCCCGATTTGCTCTCCTCTAGCCCACAGCATCACCTGCTGCCGTTGTTTGCCCTGGGCAATGCTCTTGGACAAAGTCCTGCCCTCTCCTTTTTTTGCCTGGGTCCTCCCTCCGCGTGCAGGTTGGTGGGAGGTGGGTTGGGGTGGGGTGGGGGGAAGGTGGGCCAGGCCCTTTCCCCGCTCTCCTGCTCAGCCGCAGGGACCTGGTCCTCTCCGGGGGGCCTGGGGAACGGGTGCTGGCTGATCCGGCGTGGGTGAGCTGCTGCCCCGTGCTCCTCCATGCTCCCCTGGCGCGGCGTGGCACGGACATTATCTGTGTTAGGAACCTTGTGTGTCGGCATCCGCGTGTCTGCGCTGCCTGGAAAGACTAAATATTGAACCCATCTTTACAATTTTGGCCCTTCTATGGCAATAAAGAGGTTTCTACATAAACACTAGAGCAGCAACGCTACGGCATTAACATTTTTCTCCTTATTGACAAAATTAGCTTAATTTTGCTTTTGCAACCCAGCTTTGCATGTAGCGTACCATGCTTTCCAAAGGCTCTTTTATTTATATCTTGTTTCCCCAAAATACTCTTCCAAATTACAACTGTTTTGTGTCACTGGTGGCTTCTGAGCTGGGGGAATTAAGGGAAGGTTTGGGTGTGCTTGTTACATTACCTTCTGTGGAATGGATGGGGATATACCATATGTGCGTCTGCAATTAGACATTTTGATTTCCAAAGTATTTAGTTACCATTTGCTGAACCATTGAGTAATTACCACAGCAAAATTGCACAATCTGTCAGTATGTCAGCTAAGTGTGCTTCTGGACAGCTTTATATGCACCTTCACCAGCACGGAGCTTTTTCTGTGCTTCATTTGGTTAAACCTCAGTCCTTTCAGAGGAGAAATTTCTCATAGCAAAGGAAATTTCAAATAACAGTGAAAATACCTACTGTTGTACACCTGCCCTGTGGAGGACATCTTGCCTCAGAGGGGAAGTTCTATTTAAGGTAATATGTTCCATTAAATGTGGTGGGTTTTTAAGGCTGCAGAGTGCTATTCTGGGAAACGGGTTTGGAGTTGGCCACTCGGTACTTCTTGTTTCCATAATTCCCTGAATTTAGCAATGGCACTTCTGCCACTGGCAGGGGGAAATCTTAAAAGTGTTATCCACCTCATTCGATGGAAGCAGAAGGATTTCCAAGCTGAGAATCTGTTTAGGGTCATAAGAGTAATTGTTTCGACTCCTTTTTTAGTCAATAAGGGAAAGCTTTCTGTTCAGGAATGGAAAATTAAGGTTACTTTGAATAGAGGAAAAGCAAGAGGCATCATTTAGTACCCTCCCTCCTTCTCCCCACCAAATTAAACACTCAGGAATCTTGAGAAAATTGGGTCACTAATATGGAAATTTTAAAGTATTGATAATACCAACATGACAAGTTGTCACTTTGCAGTATGTTCTTAAACACGACTAAACCTTAATAACCAGGTTATTCTAGAATAATCAGGGTAACAGAATGGGAATGAATGGCAGTTACTGTAATTATTCTAGAAAGAGGACCAAAGCAAACAGAAATTCTCTCTAATTTTATATATTCCCAATAGGTGCACATAGTACATCATTATCACTATAGAAACTACTTAGTAGTTTCTCCAAAAATCAGCTACGCTTCACGGTCTTATGGGCCAATGTCTGAGCTGCACATGAGCCAGCACCCTCTAATTCAAACAGAGGTAAGCTCAGAGCAAGCTGCAGTAGGCTGCAGCAGACAAAACAAATTTCCTAAGCCAAACATATTAAATCCAATATATTTTTCATTGATTTAATAGACTGAAACTTTGGATACAACTGACACTTTCTGGATATTAATGGGCATTAGTGCTCAGCAATAGAAGGCGAGAGCTGAAAATGAGAATATAGAGACGTTAGGGAAAGAAGGTGCTACAGAGGGCTTTGCTGTATATGAAAGTTCTCTGTTGCAGGATGAGATCTGTAATTAAATAAGATACCCTACAAAATTCTTTGGTGACTTCGGCCCTGTTTTCAGGGAAAACTGTTACTGCTGTCCTAATGTTTCGCATAAT
>NC_091493.1:39675288-39680288 GCF_947461875.1 Haliaeetus albicilla | reverse complement strand
AAATCTAAAAATGAGCTGAGTCTGCTATGATATCATTTGGTGTCAGGGAGACTGAAGGAAGGAGGGAGGGAAGGGACAGGTTTGTCCCACCATGAGAAAGCCCTTTTTATTTTACTTTTAAGTGAATTTAAGCACAAAAAAAAAAAAAAAAGTCTTAAATTGGCAGTGCTGTTGAATGAGCTTCAGTATTGATATGAGCTTCAGTATTGATTTACCCCCTGAAAATGCCTGTAGGGACCCGCTGTACAGAGAAAACCCTCTTCTCCTGCAGCTGTGTGGGAGAGGAGCAGGAGGAGCAGAGGTGGGTGCCGTACCGCGCTCTCACGGGTGCCGGGAGACTCTGTGAGCATGTTGGTACTGATGGTTGAAAGAAAATACTGTATTTAATACTGAAGCAGAGATAATCCCAAAAGTTTTTCAAAGGCAAAGGTGCAAAGGCTGTGTGGTGAACCCGAGAAGCCAGGCTTGTCTTTATTCCCTTGACTTAAAAAAAATACACATTCCTGTTCCCACACCTAGTCAAGGACCAAAGAGGGTCCAGGGGCAGACCCTGGCCATCCCATTTGCCACGCAAAGCTCACGCAGCCCTCTCAACAGCCACAAATTCATCCTGTGAAAAGATGATGGAAGCCCCCTCGGGTGCTGGTTTTGGACCGTGCAGAGGTGCCGGCGTGACGTGAGCCCTGGCCAGCTCTGGCTTCGGCTGGGAGAACATAAACACAAAGCAAAACCCCTTTTGCCTCTCCCTCGCGAGCCGGGGAGGAGCCCAGGTGCGGGCGGGAGTGTTTAATTCTGAGTCGTCAAAGGAACCTGAATGACCTTCCAGTAAATCAGTGCAACTGGGAAGGTTTCGGGAGAGAAGGATGGCTGGTGGGGCTTGGCCGTGCGCCGTGGGGAGTCAGCCAGCTCTGCCATCCACGTTGGCATGCAGCGAGGCTGCTCGCGCTTGTTGCCAGTATCCGAAAAACGAGCGGTGGGGCCAGCCGGCATCAAAAGCCACTCCATTTCCTCTTCCACTTATTTAATTATTAAAGACAAATAAGAAGCAGCTCATACATAAAGAACAAAAAAGAAAACCAAAATACTTAAGAACTGGCAGCCAGGCTCAGCAATAAGTCATGGCACCAGCCCCTGAAATGTCCCTGGTTGTATAAATAGGATCCTTCATGGGAATCTCCAGGATAAATCCCTTACGTTGAATCACAGCACGCCATGCTGGAAGAGGAAGAGTATTGTGTACTGTGACACAAGAAAAATGACATTAAAAAAAATAATTAAACAAAACAGTCACGGTACAGATATAGTTTATCTAAGACCACTTGTGCCACAGCCTTCACCCATCTCGGCTGGACAACCACCGCCCCGGGACGGGAACTCAGCAAGCCTTGGCAGCCGTTATGGCAAAGGCTCTTTGCTATAACCGTAATAGCAGCAAGCCTAAACCCCAGGTTCATCTATCAAAATTTTGACCACATCTCGATCTCGTGGGCTTCATGGGATTTCTTTTCTTTTTTTTTTTTTTGGTTAAGACTCCAATCACCAACCTAACTTCTGAAGAAAGTAAAAATACAGCAACCAGGACGTTCAGCTTCTCAACTTCAGCAGGTTGACTGGAGACCTTATTCCAGGTATCTTCATGACTTTGCAACATGTGGGAAATAAGTACACGGCTTGGTGTGGGAGACCCACACACCATGGCAGTGATGCCACCATGGCCGTGCTCTGGGGCATCACTAGGATTTTAAGTGCTATGGCAGTGCAAATATATAAAAAAATAACTGGGTGGCCCAGGCACCAAGTGAGCAACCAAGCAAACCCAGCCCAGGCACTGCAAAAGAAAAGACGAGGGAAAGTCAATGAATTTAGGGAAAGCCGGTGAGCGTAGGAAGCTTTGTCCACGGTGGAGGTCCCTGTGGTCCCTAGCGTGCTGTCCCATGGCAATGGTCGGGAATTGTTACCGGGCCACTAGGATGTGTCAGAAAAGGGGAAAAAAAAAAAAAAAAAAAAAGGAAAAAAAAAAATCTTTTAAAACATGCTCAACATGTACAGCTGCTGAAACATCTGTGCCGAACATGATGACACAAGCTGTAATCGTGGCGGTTGGGGAGGGGGAGGCAATAAGGAGAGGTTAAGGAAGAGGCTCAGCGCCGTCCCCGAGCAGAGGGTCCGGCGGGGGGCTCTGCCCGCAGGAGCCCCCGGGCTGCGGCCGAGGCGGGGGGGTGCCCCCACTTTTTGGGTGCCTTGGCACCTCTGCCTGCTCCGGGGCAAATCCCCAAATCCCACTTCACTTCGCCTCTCGTCCTCCTCCCCTTGCCTCTGCGCGGCCAAAACTGCCGTGGGGTGAAATGAGGCAGATCCTTTACTTCCCAGCGCTGGCTCTGCCAGCCTACCTTATTTCATTCAGGGTGATTAAGGCAGCTGAGGGTTTTGGAGGGTGAGACCTTTGCCCAGGAAATTTGTCAGATTTTTTAATGTTGTTTTTTTTCCCCGTTCCAAAAAACCCCAACCCAAGACAAGGAAGACCCTAAAGCCTCCTTAAAGTGCAGCTCGACAGGTGGGTTTTGCAAAGCCCTGCTGCACAGGTAAGGATTTCTGGAGCTGTTGATGTGGGCAGAAAAAATTTATTCTGTGTCCTGGAGTGAGCTCAGGGGAAAAAAAAAAAAAAAAAAGAAAAACCCAACAAAAAAACCCAACCCCCCGAAACCCCCAAATCCCTCCCTCCCGCCTCTCCCCCTGCATTGTGTTGAAAAAAACATATAAGAACCTAAATAGAATAGAACAGAAATCTCCCTTAATCAAAACAACATTATGCCAAAACCCCTTTCGAGGGAAGTGAAACGTACACAGCAGCACAGCCCTGCTTAAAAATAGAACAGTCTTTGCCTTGTAAGTAACAAAAATACATAACAACATACTTCTGCCATCTGAGCTTTGAAGGATGTCTGTCATACGCCTAGGCTTATTTTACGCCCCTTCCCTTTTTTAAAAGAGGAACAATGCCATCTTCCCGAAAGGAAATAGGCAATAAAAACTCCAGCAGGATTTCCTATTCATAATTTTTCCCATTCATATCCTAATGGGTGAAGGAAAAAAAAAAACCCCACCAGCTTTAACAACTTAAACGGCACTTATTAAATAGATATTTTTACATGCCTGGTTTTTCCTAAACGTGGTATATAGTTTTACAGTTCAATTAAGTCCTTTTTTTTTCCTTTCCAGATATCCTCCTCAGAGCTGGCTGAATTCTGTGTGAGATGATGTAAAGCATCTGATGACAAAATATCAAATATATTTATAAAACACCCTGTTGAGTTTTTATCTGTGCCATTACATTTTTAATTAATAGAATTTTTTTTTGTTGTTGTTTTACAAATGTTGTGTTTTACTGCCAGTATGATCTCACTGCTTTACAGTATCGATAAATGAAGGCACACCTGCACTATAAAATCTGCTTTATATGAAGCAGGCCATTCATGTTTTTATAGCCCATTTTTCACCCATTGTTCTTGGGTCATGTCATAGGTGTGCTGTAATGTGTGGTGGAGGTGGGCGGCTAGAAGATCAGTTTAACAAAATGGTCTAATTTTGCCAACTTTAGTGCCAGAATCTGGACTGAAAAATGCAGAACTAATATCCCAATAGACATACTGCATGATGTCACTTCCCTGGAAATGTCCAAGACAAACATCTATTTCCAGATCACTTGCACTTATAACATGAATTCTACCTCCTTTCTTATCCCCAAATTACTATTCCTGTGTTTTCTAGCAATTTTTATGTTAACTTGGTTAATGTCTGAACTTTCCTGACTCTTTGTAAGGCTTGCAGGTTTTATTATGTTGGTTCATATAATATGACAAGGTTCATTCCAAATCTAATGATGTTTTTGGAGTCTGCAGACCTACGAGCTCTTTTTAAAAGGCTTTTGAAAAACAGCACAACATGTATTCTCTTAAATGCGCGGGCCGAAGTTTACGCACCCGCACAAAAGGATTTGCTACGGAGTCTGGTTACTTTGCTTAATTAGAAAAAACCCACTGCCTATAACAGAGGATTTGGGAATGATTTTTTTTTTGCTTTTCCTTTATTTCCCAGGATCGGGCTGGAGGGCTGGCGGCAGCGGCGCAGGCAGGCACTCCATCACCCAGCCTCGCTCGCGCACCTTCCCCCTGATTTGCAGCATCCTCCCTCGCAAAGTCTTCTCCCTCCGGAGAGCAGCCGGCCGTCGGCGGGGTGGGAGGATGCTGCGTGCGGGATGAAGGCCGCCTGCCCCTCAAATCCGAGGCCAGGATCCCGCGAACGGCCCTGGGGGGACAGACCCTGGGCTCGGCTCAGCTCCTCTGGTTTCCGTGGGGCGCGAAGTTTTCCCCGCTGCAAAGCGCTTGCCGGATTGGGGCTTAAGAGGGAATATTAATATTTTCCTCGCAGCCGACCTTCCCGGGGCTGGAATGCAGAAGATTGCCTCTGCCTAGCTTAATTCCTCAATACCTTTTATTAAATCCCCCCCCCTCGCCCCCTTTATACATATTCACCCCACACGCCAACACGCCGGCAGTTGTTTTTCATAACGTGCCTTTAAAGTGACAACTTTATGGCAGTGCCGAGAAACTTTTATTAGGATAACAAATATAGCAGCGAAGGTAACGCCGGCAGAACTTGGAGGTATGGCAGCAAAGTTGCTGGTGGCGGGGGGGGGAAGCCGTGGCAGTGTCCCCCCCACCCCGGGTGCTGGAGGGTGCCTGATGCCCGGGGGATGGACGTCGCTGCCGCTTGCACCGGCTGCAGCCTGCCGCTCGGCCGCCAGCCTTCCTCCGGACCGAGGCAGCCGAGCCGCTGATTGTCTGATTTCCCTGCCAATGGGACTCCCGTAAATTAGAGTCTCATTCTCAGCGGGTGATTCCCGTGGAAAAAAAAAAAAAAAAAAAGAAGAAGGTAAAATAAATAAATATTGTACTGTTGTATAAGCTTCTGAGACCTGCAAGGCCTCCTCGTCAATTATT